>NC_142940.1:17043077-17090577 GCF_046866305.1 Octopus bimaculoides | reverse complement strand
AATAAACTGGTATTCTATTCAGGGGAAATGTTGGCCTGCCTGCTTAGCCAACATGATGGTATCATTCAAAAGCTATGACAATGTGAGGAAGCACATTGTAGTCAGCAGTGTGTACCAGCATCTGATCATATGATTGACACAGTGATTATATATATATATATATATATATATATATATATATATATATATATGTAAAGGCACATGGCTTAGTGGTTAGGGTGTTGCATTCACGATTGCAAGATCGTAGATTCGATTCCCAGACGGGGTGTTGCATTGTGTTCTTGAGCGAAGCACTTCATTTCACATTGCTCTGCAATCAGTTCAACATCTGACATGTAGCACCCAGTTGCACCTGTACAGGTAATGTTGATTTGATGGAGGGAGTGAGCTTATGTCTACACAAACATTTGATTACCATAAACAAGTCATCTGTGTGGTTGTTTGGTATGAAATTGTTGAACCTTCATACGTCATCTAACAACAGGAGAGTCCATGATATATATATATATACACATGCACATACACACACAGAGTAGGCTTTCAGCTTCTAACTTCTAAATCCACCCACAAAACTTTGCTCAACCCAGTGTTATAGCAGATGACATTTCCCCAGGTCCAAAGTGCTCTGGATCAGGGTAAACCTGCAACTGTCTGGTATGGTTGTGAACTGAACTTCTTAACCACACAGCTATGCTTATAATATATATATATATATATATAATATGTGTGTGTGTGTGTGTGTGTGTGTGTGTGTGTGTGTGTGTATGTATATAAATATATATGTATGTATGTATATATATATGCATGCATATGTTTTCATACGTGTGGTTGCATATATGCTTACACATAACTACAGAGGAAACACCAAAATCCAATTTTCCACAATTAAATAGTTTGGTACAATAAAAATATCCTTTTATCAACAGAGAGATGTAGTATTGTGAATCTAAATAAATAGCTTGATCTAAGACTGCATCAGTGAAAGTAAACTCAGCTAAAAATGTTCAGAATCCTTAGCTAAATACTGCTGCTACGCATGTATCACCAGAACAAATAGGAGAATATCTCTTGTTAAATAGACATGATTAAGTTCTATATCAGTAGGTTACTATGTGATATTGATTGTTTAATATATCTAATATCGATATTTTAAATACAGCCTCCGAGGATTCTGTTAAGAAAAGAACATGAAAGTTACTACAAATGAATAAACAAAATTAGTAAACAAATAAATAAATGAAATAAATGAATTTATAAAATATAAATAAGTAATTGTATTTTATATAATTTATTTATTTGAATAATACATATATTGTTTAATAATAACTGAAAATAAATGATGGAAAAATGTAATTTTTTTTTGAAACCAGAGAAGTGAATTTTATTTGCTTCTCATACAAGAATGTATTGTAATAATAGATAATAGTACAGAGATATTGATGTAAGTGATGCTTCTTTGTAAAGGTGAGTTCTCATTACTTTAATGTTTACATATTTTTTTCTTTGATTTACTGAGATGAAATTAATTTTGGGGTTTGGAATTGTATGCATTTAAATGTATTCTCTGTGTGAATATAAGTACAGGTATGGTTGTCTAGTTAAAAAGTTCACTTTGTAACCACATACTTTCTGGTTCAATCTTCTCTAAATGGTATTCTGTGTGTGTGTGTGTGTGTGTGTGTGTGTGTGTGTGTGTGTGTGTGTGTGTGTGTGTATTTGCTTCTACATATCTTTGCTTTGACACCACTTTGGTGGCAGTAGCATGTTTACCATCATTTTTTAATCTTTTACTTTGTTTTAATCATTAGACTACGGCCATGCTGGGGTACCCCCTTGATAGTCTTTGATATAGTATCCATAGTTTCTGTTTACCAAATTCACTCAGAAGACATCAGTCATCCAAAGACACCAGTAGAAGACACTTGCCCAAGATGCTGCACAATGGGACTGAACCTGAAACCACGAGGGCCAAATGGTTAATAAGTTCACTTCACAATCATAAGATTCTAGGTTCAATCCCACTGCATAGCATCTTGGACAAGTGTCTTGTAGCATAGCCTCAGGTTAACCCAAGCCTTGTGACTGAAATTAGATGGATGAAAACTGCATGTAAGCCTATTGAATGGATTGTACCTGTAATCTAAAAGTCCAGCTGCACTCTAAGTTCACATCTTGCTGAGGTCAACTTTGCCTTTCATACTGTCAGGGGGTTGATAAATTATTAAGCTTAATTCTTCTCCCTTTCTTTCTCTCAGGATTGTCCCTGTAAATCAAAGGCAACAACCTTGTCACATTGTATCATTGAAATCTGGTCTGAGAATTATATCATTGTTAGATATGTTTGTGGAATGTTCAGCCCTTTACATCCTAATTGAATGAACAAGTAGTTCAGTTAGTCAAAGAACTGAACACTCATCACTGACACAGCTGGAGATCCATTACTGCCACTAATTGAGAAGGATATAAACCTGCTGCAATTGTATTCTGAGGACTGATATTTGAGAGGGTGCCTTTTGAGTTCTGCATTTGTTAGATGAATCTGCAACACCACTTTACAACACAATCGCTCTCTCTCTCTCCCTTTGTTACTTCATCTGAGCAACATTAACTATTGACCAAATGATCTTAACACAGTTTTCTACTGTTTTACTGGTATATTTTTGCTACCATTTAAAGAACATGATATTCTTTCATTCAGCATGCAATCAAACATTCTATGAAATGTTTGAACCAGAACCAATGTTGGCATTTCTCTTGCATGCAACAGATGCATTAATTCTCTCAGTATAATGGAATCAGTTACTTTGATCTGTCATCTCTTATGTTTTGATTGATATATGTATTTAAATTTTCAATAAATTCCACTCAAGAAGCTATGCTATACTCAAAGTTTTCAAATATAGGTTGTGAACCTAAAATATAAAGTTTACGCATTTTTTTATGGTAATAGTCGTGATGGTCTTTCAGCTAGATTTTAGACAACATAAACTCCAGTTAACTCTTGATAAATGGTTGCTTATAGGAGTTCAGAATGATGTGAAAGTGATGGAATTATCGTTTTTAGAATTGAGCAAATCACGTTACTCTAATTGTCTTATAGAGAACCTAGCTGAAAAGCAGTGACATTCTCCCCTTATCAATTTATAATTTATGGTTGAAAACACCCAGATGTAAAAGCAACTGTCTCAATAATTATGAATTTGAAGTCCCATTAAAGCCAAGGTTTGTTTGAAATTAAAGAAACATTAACAAAGAAAAATTAACTTTGATATAAATAGTTCAAACAGTGGAATAAATTTAATGGCATGAGCAAGAAGTGAAATCTAACATTCTGTACAAAAATCCTTCATTGGAGAAAGAAAAAGAGAGAGAGAGAAAGAGAAAGAGATGAAATGTCAAATGGTTTGACATTTATCCTGCTGATTTCTGTTACTTTTTACCCAGCCAGAACGTCACTAGTTTTCTCGAAATTTTACTGTTTTACTTATTTAACACTGATACGGCTAATTTGCCAGGCTTTGGTATGGTGTTATATGACGACATTATGCATTATGGTCACATCTGGTCGAAGCTACTTTGTCCACCCGCACTTAGCACAAGCATGTACAACATTGTGGTATGAGAAAATTCTTATTGACCGTCACTATTAATCAATCTGGTTTCACATTCTAGATGCAACTAAGAAAATTGTAAATATTGTAATCTCTCTTCAAACAGAAATCAAAATTAGAATGTGTGGATGAAACACGTAATTTCTGAAATTAATTTCTTTTAATCAAATGTATACATTCGATACTTCAGTGAAATAGCTGCTGTTGTTTTTTTTAATTATTATTAGGTCAGCTCTGAGTGTTCCAAAAGAACCATCTTTGTCATTTATCCAGACACACTGTATCCAAGACTGTGTCATCTAAAGTGACATCTCTTTTCTAAGACAATAGAATATGATTCGTTGGTGATTTGGTTGCTACTTGTAGCATGACAAACGACCGTGTAGTGGCCCCCTCATTGATTTAGTCATCATAGGGTTGATTAATCTAATGGTGGCATCAATTTCAAGTAAGGAATCAGAAGCTACTACATTGTAAAATCACTCACACACTGAGTTTAGTCTAAAATCCTACCTTCAAAGACTATCATCTCCTTCAGCACTATTTTTAGTTTATAGACAAAAGTGTCAGCTTGCTTTAAAATTATAAAGAAAGGTGTAAGACAAGTGTGTGAAAGACACGAGGCTTGCTGTCAGTCTGAAGTTAACAGTTTATTACTTTGATGTGATGAAAGATAAAATATCATATACATATATATAAGTGAAGCAATTAATCAATCAATGAGTCAAGGGAGCCTCTATGTGATCACATAACTTGCTAGAAACAGCAACTAAATCTCTTACATCACACTCTAGTTCTTGATTAATTATCACATGTGGCCTTCTTTTTTCTTTATGAGGACCTGAATTAGACTCTACAAACTCACATCATCATCATCGTCGTTGTTTAATGTCCGCTTTCTATGCTAGCATGGGTTGGACGATTTGACTGAGGACTGGTGAAACCCGATGGCTACACCAGACTCCAATCTGATTTGGCAGAGTTTCTACAGCTGGATGCCCTTCCTAACGCCAACCACTCCGAGAGTGTAGTGGGTGCTTTTACGTGCCACCAGCACAAGGGCCAGTCAGGCGGTACTGGCGACGGCCACGCTCGAAATGGTGTATTTTACGTGCCACCTGCACATATCACTCATTAATTCTACAGTTCCACAGCAGAGGGAGCCTCTGTATCAGTGGTTCTCAGCCATTTCTTACCTATGGACCCCGATGATTCTATTTTACTCAGATGGACCCTCCCAGCTGTTTAATGTTTAAAAAATCCTATTGTATTTTTATAATTAAATATTATTAGTATTGTATAAAAAGTTAGTTTAAATATTTTGTATATTGTAGAAGTATAATCGATTTATTGCAGATAAATTTTAACAAAATTTTATATGAACCACCAAGGGCCATGTGGACCACTGCTCTACATGAGCACTCAAGCTAGAAATAGTAGCCAAAATCTCCCACAAATACTACCCTATGATCTTAGAAAATGAAGGATATATGAGATACTTGTAGTCCTGTATATTACCATATCTGAATAAAAGAAGAGATGGATTTTGATCATAGATCTGCTTCATTAAAGTGGAATTAAGTAACAGAATAACAACAAGAACAACAAATTTTATCATCTATGATCACAAGTCCTGGGCGATCAAGAAACCTGTATATTGCTGTTCAACCTGCTAGAAACAGTAGCCAAATCTTCCTCAAGTCACATTGTACAGCGATAGTTAAGGACACATTGGATAATATAATCCTAGATAACTGAATCTAAATAAAAGGTGAGATGGTCAAGGCTGGAATACCTTTGACCATGGGCCTGCTTGATCATGGCTGAATGGCACTAAACATCAACAATTTAGATAGAACTTAGTGGTCTTGAAACTTGAAAGCTAAGTACCCTGGATATAGGCACAAATGCAGTTCCAGGGCCAAGATGTAAACTATTGACTTATTGTTTGACTTCCTGACATCCTTATTGATTTGCTTATCCAAGTTCCCTTAAACCCATTTAATTACTATTCTGCCTTTAAATTGATCCTTGCTTTGTGATACAAAATTTCTAGTTTTAAAGAGTTTATATCTACATTAAAACCCTCCATCATAATTTTATGGAAGAACCTTTTGTTAAATTGCTCACCAAACTCCAGCTTAATAATGGAGAAGATTGTTTATTTATTAAACTCATCCAAATTCTTGATTATTTACAAAAATATTAATTGAAACACATCATCATGTATTTCATTAGAAATTTCTTGATGAAAGGGTTAATATAATACAGAATATAGCAATGTAATTTTTTTATAGAATTGCTTTTAATATCTAACCAAGTGTCAAAGTGTCCTTTCTTCTATCAGCTACTGTCATAATATTAAAACCAGACTTCTTGTTATATTGAATTTGCCTTTTATATGCTGTTTCACTTGAATGTAGCAGTTCTCCTTCTCCCCACCCCATCCCACTTCCTTCTCTCTCTCTCTCTCTCAATTCCAGTCTCTTCTATAACTCACACTGTCTTTTCACAGTCTCTTCTGTAACTCACAACTTTGACTGTCTAGTAAATGCTTTCACTAAATCTTCCTCTCTAGAACATTCCACTTTACTCTCTCTTCATCTTGCACTGTCTCTATAAATATCTTTTCAGAGAGTAAATTTGTCAAAAACAATTTAAACTAAATAACAATTGTTTAGAAAATAAATTATTCAGTGAAGCCATTCACATGAAAAACAACAGTTAAGTTAGTATTAACATATTTAATGTAGAGAGTATTCAAAAGCTAACTAGAAATAATTACACAATGAAGTACGAAATAATATAGTTTTAGTAAGGAAGAGAGATAATTCTGGATATTTTTGAACTTTATTTTGACCTCCTCAACTATTTTTTTCTTCATCTGCTGGTACACATTCTTGTGTCTTTACAGAGTGATTCTTCCTACACTACTTCAGCAGATAAAGTTTTAATTAAACAGAAACTTATCTAGATTTATCTCCCATACTTTCCCCCCCACAAAAAAAAGTAAAGAATAGAAATCATATAAACCAATGATTAATATTTTTTAATAACCTTATAATTATTCCCAGCTTTTTTTTAATGCTTTCTAGAATAAAAATGTTTATACTTATTCAGTACAATTGACCTCATGTAACCAGCACAATTCTTTAAGCCAAAATCAACTCCTCAAATACACCAAACTCTGACCTTTCTCAGATTAACTCACCCAACAGAGAAAAAAGCACAATCTATGTTTAATTCCCAAATCATTGTCCCATCAATTCATAGAATTTAAAAAAAACACTGGTCAGTATAAAAGAATATGAAGAAGCCCCCATCTAAAGATTTTCACAAGAATTGGCTAGATTCGAGATCAGCATGAATCAGATTGGAAATAAAAAAAGAAGAGTTGTGTGTTGTGAGATGGATTAAATATTAATGTCTGGATAGGGTCCTTTACAGGGAAAATTCTTCACACAGAAATTTTACTGGAAATATAATTGTTACATCATCTTAGAGAATACCAATATATACTGCTTCTTCTGTTACTATCATTGGATCCTTCAGTAAACTGCAGGAGTGTATTATTTCTTTTGCTTGTTGTTTTTAAGATTTCAACCACCCTAGAATCTCCAAGGCCATCCTCATACACCAAAAGAATTCAACCATCAACAGCAGAAGAGAAGTTACGGGAAGCTAGCTGGTTGCTGTAGCAACAACTTTCTGCACATGTCCACTCCACACACTCACACGTCTGCAAGATTCATTAATTTCTTGAGGATGGGGTCATAACCCTGAAATATTGAATGCAAGGTAAGTCTACATTAGTTCACATATTTGTTTTCTTGTGATCTGCCTTGCTTTTACTTTGCATTGTTCTCGCCTTATCCACAAGCCTTTATACAATATATGTAATATATAGGCAGAGGCAAGAAGCTTGCTTCTCAACCACATAGTTCCAGGTTCAGTTCCATTGCGTGGCACTTTGGGCAGGTGTCTTATACTATAGCCTCGGGCCAACCAAAGCCTCATGAGTGGATTTGGTAGATGGACACTGAACGAAGCCTGTCATATATAAGTGTATGTGTGTGTGTGTGTGTGTATGTATATATGTGTATTATATATATATATATATATATATAGAATAAGAATAGCCTGGGCCAAGTTTAGAGAGCTCTTACCTCTGCTGGCGACAAAGGGGCTCTCACTCAGAGTAAAAGGCAGACTGTATGACGCATGTGTACGAACAGCCATGCTACATGGCAGTGAAACATGGGCTGTGACTGCTGAGGACATGTGTAAGCTCGCAAGGAATGAAGCCAGTATGCTCCGCTGGATGTGTAATGTAAATGTGCATACCCGTCAGAGTGTAAGTATCTTGAGAGAAAAGCTGAACATAAGAAGCATCAGTAGTGGTGTGCAAGAGAGACGATTGCGCTGGTTTGGACATGTGGTGAGAATGAATGAGGATAGCAGCGTGAAAAAGTGCCACTCCTTAACAGTTGAGGGAACCCGTGGAAGAGGTAGGCCCAGGAAGACCTGAGCTGAGGTGGTGAGGCAACACCTTCGAACATTGGGCCTCACCGAGGCGATGACTACTCACCGAGACCTTTGGAAATGTGCTGTGCGTGAGAAGACCCGGCAAGCCAAGTGAGATCGTTGCCAGGGCCCCTGGACTGGCTCTTGTGCGGGTGGCACATAAGATGTACCATCCTGAGCGTGACCGTTGCCAGTACCGCCTGACTGGCCTTGTAGGGTTTTCGAGCGAGATCGTTGCCAGTGCCCCTGGACTGGCTCTTGTGCGGGTGGCACATAAAAGACACCATTTCGAGCATGGCCGTTTTTGTGCGGGTGACACGTAAAAGCACCCACTACACTCTCTGAGTGGTTGGCGTTAGGAAGGGCATCCAGCTGTAGAAACTCTGCCAAATTAGATTGGAGCCTGGTGTAGCCATCCGGTTGCACCAGTCCTCAGTCAAATCGTCCAACCCATGCTAGCATGGAAAGCGGACGTTAAACGATGATGATGATGATGATGATGATGATGATGATGATATATATATATATATAGCAAAAAGAGGGAGTGGTGTTTCCACGGGAGGAAAAAATATAGGAAAATGTGTTGTTGAAAATGCACTTAAATTTCAGAAGCCCATAAATGTTTAAAATACATTTATTTACATATATACCAAACTAGTTTCAACAATATTTTTTGATTATCAATGGTAAAAGTTTCAAATTAGAAAAACATCGTTAAAAGTTTCAATGTTGACAAATCAAAATGTTTCAATGTTGACAAACTAAAATGTTTCAATGTTGACGAATTAAAATGTTTCAATGTTGATAAATTACCATGTTCAAAACAGAAGGTGTAAGTTTGAAATTAAAACTGTATATCAATTAAAAACTGATGACGTTTTTCTTCCGTGGTCAAGCTTGTCATTCTGCTTGGTTGGTTTCCTTGTGGATACGGTTATAGGTCGATCCAGTTGGTTGGTTCTCATAAAGGGTCATTTCGTTGTATTCGCTGGAGGTCGGTTTTGATTGATCTAGAATTAGGTGACATCAGCAACTGGTGTTTGTGGGATTTCATTGGATTGGAGGTGGGTGACATTGTCATCTTGTGTTTGTGTGCTGATTAGGAGTTGCGGTTTCAAAACCCAAGATACTGTGGTTAATGCTGTTGATTAAGTTTTTAAATTTTGTGAGTCGTTCAATGTTATGTGGCCAAAGGATGAAACAGTCATCCAGGTAGCATTTCCAGTTGGTAAGTAAGTATTTTTGGAAGCTTTCCCCAAATTTCAATCTAGTGTGTTCGTATATTTGGACTTCCAAGTATGCCATGACAAGGTTGGCAAAAGTAGGCACTACCCTCATTCCCATCGCCGTGCCCAATTTTTTTCTATAAGTGTTTTCTTTGAAATTGAAGAAGTTGTTCTGTAGAATGAACCTTATTCCTTCAACGATGAATTCTTTTCCAATTCTGTCAGGAATGTCATTTGGGAATTTTTCCAGCCAGTATTGTATGGCTATTATTCCGTATTTGTGAGGAATCAAAGTGTAGAGGTTTATTACATCGAATGAAACCGGGAGGGAGTCTTTGCTGGTTTTGTTCGGGAGATGGCTTAAAGAGTCCAGATCATTCCATATGAAGCTCGGCATGTGTTGGAGAATAGGTTTGAGGAGGATGTCAATAAAATTACTGAGTCTGTGTGTCTCACAAGAGGGACAGGCCACAATTGGTCTCATTCTGATGTCTCTCGGGTGTGGAATATTTATGACTATAGAGGTTGACTTGTTACAGGCTTCGTTTATGGCCTCACTTTCGTTGATTTTGGGAAGTCCATAGAAGTTACTGGTTTTGCAGTCAAATCTAGTCAAGTAGTCTGTCTCCTTTTGTGTTAAACCTTGTTGGAATTGTTGGATAAAGGTAGACAGTTTGGTCATTATCTTGGATCAACTGTAGTTGTTGATTTTTTCATTGTAGGTATTGTCTTGAAGGAGGGTTAGGGTAGTGTTTGATAAACAAAAAATATTGTTGAAACTAGTTTGCTATATATGTAAATAAATGTATTTTAAACATTTACGAGCTTTTGAAATTTAAGTGCATTTTCAACAACACATTTTCCTATACATATATATATATATATATATATATATATATATATATATATTAAGGGCATTACTATACATAAATGCCTCATGCTAGGAGGGACTCTAAAAGTCAAACTACCATAATAAACACATTTTTACCGAACGCAAGGGAATGCAACTCTCGAAGTTAGCCTCCTAAAAACAGATTTAACGGTAAATCATGATTTCGTAATTATTGCAGTAATATGCACCCTTTACTCGTCAGTACATGTATGGTCAAGACACATAAAAATAAACAAAAAAATCAACATACCAGACGAACACTCCATGTATTCAACATAGTACATAGAAAATTGTTTATCCTTATATATCTATGTAATATATATATATACGTGCGGGTAAGCACCCACTACACTCTCTAAGTGGTTGGCGTTAGGAAGGGCATCCAGCTGTAGAAACTCTGCCAAATTAGATTGGAGCCTGGTGTTGCCATCCGGTTTCACCAGTCCTCAGTCAAATCGTCCAACCCATGCTAGCATGGAAAGCGGACGTTAAACGATGATGATGATGATGATGATGATGATGATGATGATGATGATGATGATGATGATGATGATATGTGTGTGTGTGTGTGTGTGTGTGTGTCTGTGTTTATCCCTGTAAACTAGCAGTTTGGCAAAAGAGAACAACAAAATAAGCACTAGTCTTTAAAAAATAAATCCTATGGTCGATTTGTTTGACTAAAAAAGTCCCTTCAAAACGATGTTCGGGCATGGCTGCAGTCAAATTACTGAAATAAATAAAAGAATATATATACACATGCACACACATGCATAGGAATAGATATCGATCACCCGTGCCACTAACTGATTAGGATATACTTTGCTGAGGAAGTTTAATAAGACTGAAACCTTCCTGTTGCTCTCATTGGTTGACCTTAAAAGCCATGTCTACATAAGTATATACTGCCTATATTGTCTAACATTTCAAAATCAACTTATTTTATTGCTTTCGTAAGATTTTAAACACACTTGAATGGTGTTAAATAGTTGTGTAGATAATCTTTGTTGAGGGAAGCTTTTGAACTCCCAATATTACATATGTGTAAGGAAGGTGGCAAGCTGGTAGAAACTTTATCACGCTGGGTGAAATGCCTAGCGGTATTTCGTCTGCCGTTACGTTCTGAGTTCAAATTCCGCCGAGGTCGACTTTGCCCTTCATCCTTTCGGGGTCGATAAATTAAGTACCAGTTACACACTGGGGTTGATCTAATTGACTTAATCCCTTTGTCTGTCCTTGTTTGTCCCCTCTGTGTGTAGCCCCTTTTGGGCAATAAAGAAATAAGAAACGTTAGCACGCCGGGCGAAATGCATAGAAGTATTTCTTCTGTCTTTACATTCTGAGTTCAAATTCTGCCGAGGTCAACTTTGCCTTTCACCCTTTTGGAGTTGATAAATTAAATACCAGATGTGTACTGGGGTCGATCTAATTGACTGGCCACTTACCCCAAAATTACATATGTGAAAACTACTGTGTTTGTATTTACTAGACAGAACCTGAAGTATTGTTCCCTCAGTCTTAATGTGGTTTAGTTTGAAATCAGTCAACTGTGAGAAACATAAAAGTGCACTATTCACAATAGTGCAGTATATGCATACTTATAAATTCACACACACACTCAAGTTTAGACATGGCTGTGTGGTAAGAAGCTTGCTTCCCAACCACATGGTTCCAGGTTCAGTCCCATTGCATGGCACCTTGGACAAATGTCTTCTACTATAGCCTTGGGCCGATCAAAGCCTTGTCAGTGGATTTGGTAGATGGAAACTGAAAGAAGCCTGTCACATATATATATATATATATGTATGTGTGTATCGGTGTTTGTCCCTCAGTACTGGTAACTTAGCAGTTTGGCAAAAGAGACTGCTAGGCTAAGTAGTCAGGTCAATTCATTTGAATGAAAAAGTCTTCAAGGCAGTACCCCAGCATGGTCACAGTCTAATGACTGAAAGAAGTAAAATTATATATATAGGCACAGGAGTGGCTGTGTGGTAAGTAGCTTGCTTACCAACTACATGGTTCCGGGTTCAGTCCCACTGCGTGGCACCTTGGGCAAGTGTCTTCCGCGATAGCCTCGGGCCGACCAAAGCCTTGTGAGTGGATTTGGTAGAAGGAAACTGAAAGAAGCCCGTCGTATATATGTATATGTATATATATATGTGTGTTTGTGTGTCTGTGTTTGTCCCCCCAGCATCACTTGACAATCGATGCTGGTGTGTTTACGTCCCCGTAACTTAGCGGTTCGGCAAAAGAGACCGATAGAATAAGTACTAGGCTTACAAAGAATAAGTCCTGGGGTCGATTTGCTCGACTAAAGGCGGTGCTCCAGCATGGCTGCAGTCAAATGACTAAAACAAGTAAAAGAATAAAAGAGTATGTATATATATAGAATCTCCCATTTAGCGAGAGGAAGTACAAAATTCTACATTTAATACAGAATTCAAGTCATTCTATAGAAATCCAAAGCACTGCCAACATTCACAAGAAACTAATCTGTCCAACACCCAAGGGATATATATATATATATATATATATATATATATATATATATATATATATATAAATTCAGTGTGTGCTGTGCTCCATTACTTGATAAATGTTTGCTTATACCATTTATATATATGTATGAATATATATATATATATATATATATATATATATATATATATATATAAATTCAGTGTGTGCTGTGCTCCATTACTTGATAAATGTTTGCTTATACCATTTATATATATGTATGAATATATATATATATATATATATATATATATATATATATATATGTATATATATATATATATATATATATATATATATATATATATATAGAGAGAGAGAGAGAGAGAGAGAGATCCTATGGGTAATTCAAAACACAGCAGTGGTAGCAAACAGTTAATTAACTAGGTTAATGAAAGAAAAAGTCACGGAGTTAATTTTTTGTAAATATATAAAGTAAACGTATGAAAGAGGAGAAAGAAAACAGAAAGAAAAAATCCTGCGAGGGCTTTCCCAGAGATGATAAATCAGACAAGAATTTCTCTGAGATTAAGCCATGTTAGAATAAATAACGGAAAATGATTTTTATTCATGCCAAATCTCTTTGAAGAGGTGAGGGTCGGAAGTGGATGGCTGCTATTAGGTTGGGTGTGTGGGTGTGGGGGCGAGGGGGAATTCGAAGTCTGGGAGTTCAACAATGATTTTACAACAGCATTTGTCTATGGGTGGATGACAACAAAATGATATACTTATTGATATTGTTATTAGTATTAATATCATTATCAGGCCTTTCAGACTAGAAGGCATGCTTGGTTAGTGTAGTGGGTCAATATTCCTGATAAAACATTACAAATTAAAGCAGCCAATAAAGTAGAGAGAGGCAAGAGACAGTGTTACAGAAGAAAGAACAAAAGCAAACAGGCATTTTTACAAAGGCCTAGCTCAATAAATGGTTGGCTGAACCTGGCAATTCGTCTGGAACGCTAGTTTGCAGACATACAAGCTGTTTGAATGAGAAAATAGCAAACTAACACTTCACTAAGACCAAAGTATTTAGGAGCGAGTGAGGTGGAGTGAAAATGTGTTGTTAGTTTTGATGTTGCTGTATGTATGTTAGCAAGTGTCTATAAAAGATTATTTCGTAGTCCTGTGTCCACATACAAATGTGGCAGCTGTAAACTTTGTGTAGTCACATAGAAAAACAATCATGTAAATACAAGTGCACACGCGCACACACAAGCATGTGTGTACACACACACACATTCTCGCTTTCTTTTTCTCACACATTCACATTTCACTCTCTCTAAGACACACACACACACAAGCATACAAACACAGGTTCTCCCTGACCACACCCTGCTTATGTCTCTTACTGACAAACACACAAACACACACACGTGCTTTCTGTCTGTCTGTCTGTCGGTGTGTCTGTCTGTCTGTCTGTCTGTCTGTCTCTCTCTCTCTCTCTCTCTCTCTCTCTCTCTCTCTCTCTCTCTCTCTCTCTCTCTCTCTCTCTCTCTCTCTCTCTCTCTCTCACACATGCCTCTTTCATTTATAAATATCCTCAGACACAAAAAGCAAAACACACACACACACACATATATAGACATAGCTACCACCTTTGTCATGCTACAACTAACAGGTAGTCATAATTGATAACTGTATCAAATAGTCAACCTTGAAAAACGATCAATTAATTATTGAATGAATAAAAAAAAAAAAGTAATCATAGTAGTAGTGGTAGTAGTAATACTAATGATGATGTGTTGACAATAATAATTGTAGGGGTTGTAATAGGAACTCTGATGGTGTGGTAGTGGTGGTGGTGGTAGTATTAGTTGGGGCAGTTTCGTGAGTGGTAGTAGTAGTAGTGGTGGTGGTGGTGGTGGTGGTGGTGTGTGTATGTGTGTGTGTGTGTGTTACACAGCTGTTGTTAATGTTATTTAGTCCCAGGTTGATTTTTGTATGAGTAAGTCCAAAGGCACTCCAGCCAGGGCCATTCTGTCATTTCAGGAGATTCTTTCTAGGACTACATCATAAAATGTATCCATCTCCACTGTGCCCTTATTGAAGGTTTCATTTGAAGGGGACACAGCTGCTGCATCTAGCACGTCAAAGCCCTATTGTTGGTTTGATAGTACCAATTATTGATGATGATGATGATGATGATGCTTTTTCTCGTCTAACTCAGGTCTGCCAGTCCAAGCTGATCAATGGTTAAAAGCATTCCAACTATGGCCATTTAGTCTCATTTTCAGAGACAATATACTTAGGATTACATTACTCAATATGCACTACCTTATTTAAGACATCAAAATATGATTTAAGGGAAATTTGGTTACTATTTCTAGCTGGGCGAGCAACCACCTACAAGCCATTATCTTTAACTCATGATATTTGTTCACATTTAATCCCAAGTTAGCCAGATCCTGCTAATCTCTAATCAAAAATGTGTGTTTACATACCTGTAACTTAGCAGTTTGGCAAAACAGACCAATAGAATAAGTATTAGGCTTTTTTTTAAAAAAAAGAGGGACTGAGGTTGAAAAGTTTGACTAAAAAATTCTTCAAGGCAGTGCCCCAGCATGGCCACAGTCTTAATGACTTAAACAAATAAAAAGATAATTTGTAGGAAATTTGGCTGCTATTTTTAGCAAGCCATGTGACTATGTACAGACTCCCTTGTTGGCTTATTATAGTTACTGAGGTTGCTTAGCCTTGAGTCTGTTCCGATCAGGCTGATCAAAGGCATTCCAGCCATGACCAACACAAACTTTGCAGGAGAATATAGAACCACACTGTTCTATGTGTCTTTCTTGCTACTTTCTTTTTTTTTAATATGGTAGGTATGACACGAGGGAGATTTAGTTGCTATTTCTAGCAATATAGGTTCAGCAACCATAGATGGTACTTTGTCATTGTTGTTGTTTTTGTTTATGTAGTAGCTTTGGTCTGTTAAGCCTAATGTTACTGATATGTGTGGCAATGCATTCTTAGTACTGATGGCAGTAGTACAGGTATGGCACATACTGTGGTTGTTGCAAGTTGGTAGTAGTACAGGATAAAAGTAATATAAGTTACTATTTCTTCAATCAACAAAAAGGGAGTGTCGGTGTCGGGCAGTTTGAAGTCCAGAAAGTTTATTACAAGAATACTTAATAATTAATAAATACCCATTGTCTGGTGTAGCTTTACAATGGTGCTGGTATTGGTATGATGTGGTGGTAGTGGTGGTGGTTGGCATTGGTGGTAGTACTAGAAAAGAAATACAGGTATTTCCTTGTAAAAAAAAAAAAAAAAAGAAAAATGTGGCAGGGATCCACAAATGCTATTGTAAAGAATAATTAATAAATTACCCTGGTGCGATGCAACTTCACAATCACGACTCTGTACAGAATAAGTGAAGCATACCATTATTTCTTTGTAATAGCAACAGCAACAACAACACAGGCAAAATAAAGACAAATAAAACAAAACAAAGTATTACTAACAACTGGCATGATCTTGTTCTACAAAAATAATATAAAAATGTTCAGTCATGAGGAATTATTCCAGAGATTTTGTCTTTCTATTCCTTATTGTTTTCATTTTTGTTTTTGTTGCTGATGGTTTTTGTTTAGTTTATAGTGGTTGTTGGTTTGATATGACAAGAACAGTGGCAAAAAAAAAAAACCAATACCATTTTGCTTAGTCATTGCACAAGAATTACAAGCAAGTACAACAATGTTGTCCTCCTCTATTGGACAATCAATGGGTTTAGAAGCTTCTACGTTGTGTAAGAAGTTTGGTTTTGTTAAAGATGACTATCAATACAGATACCACACAACCCCCACCCCCAAACAATGCCATCCCATCTTCTATGCCCCACTTCCAGCATTGTTGTGTTGTAAGTGTTGGGAAGACCAGATGTTTATTCCAAGAGACCTTATCTCTAAGACGGGTTTACAGATACAAACTAGGAAGCTATTATGAGATGGAATAAGGAGAAAGGAAAAAGAAATTCAATGTATTTTAAGGATTGTGTTAAATGAGAGAATGTCATAATGACACAACACGATGTGAATGCACAAAGTAATTTCAATTACAACTTGCTAAATAAAAATTCTAAGTCTAATCTTTTAGCATTTAAACCAGCCATACCTGGTTAAAATATTCTACCTGGTTTATGTTCAAACTGGCCAGCTTCCAGCTTCTCGTATCTACCCTACAATGTCAGTCCAAAAATAAATATTCTCATCATTGAAATCTCAAGACTACTGGACAATGGAGGATAAATTCAAAACAAAGTGAATAAATAAGCATTACATTTGACAGAATAGTCTGAATGCTAAAGGGTTAATTCTTGTATTAAGCCTAAACTTAGATCCTGTTTTAGTTTCTTCTTCAGCTATTTACAATCAATAACAATAAGTATCCCAGTAAGGATGGTTGTAGAAAGAATACTTTTGACCAAAGGTATGTGTGCAAGCAGTACTGGTTTAGGGTTAAGCTACAATAACTAAGGAAGATTTCTAAATATAAATATAGCATGTTGAGAGTTCATTCTGGCATTCCATCTTAACCACCTCAATCTTCTTTGCAGCTACTACTTCCCACCCTTATATATTATGAGGTAGTCATGTGTCTCCCCTATAGAAAGACACCTGTTTTTAACCTTCGATCATACTTTAGCCTCTCGACACTTGGGCATAAAACCTCTTCCCCCTCTCAAATGCTTCTACACATGCAGGTATCCGAGACTACATCTAAAGAAAGACTATTTGATTGACATGAAATTGCTCACCAACAAACTCCAACTTCTAAGTCACAGACATGCTGTCTCCTCTCTTTGCCTTTGCTACAGCACCTCAGGGCTGGTTGGTCTTGTATCACCTCCACTCAGGTACTCCAGATTCAATCATCTTTCCATCTCCTATGACCCATAGAATGTCCATCTCCCAAGCCCTGCATTAACCATTATTCTCAATCCTTCCTTCCAGAATGTTAGCCCTCTGGAGCACAGCCTTTCTTGCAACCTTACAATTGTTTGAGACAAATGCCAATACCAATCTCATCAGTATCAGATGGGCCTGTAAAAGACACGACCATAGCCCATTCCTTCAGATACTAATTCAAAGTGGGGAGGAAACACCTAATTTGGCCAGACACACAAAGGAATGCTTCACAATGGAACTGAACTTTATATCTGAAAATTGATGGTTCAATACCCTGGGACATTTATCAGATTTGGAAAGAAATGGTTTAGATCTGTGAATATTCCATTAAAGTTCACCATAATAATAAAGAGGAATTTCTCTGGTCCATGATAATATAATATGATGATGATGATGATAATTCAATGAGAATAATAACAAAGATGAGCCAACAAAAAGGCTCTATGTGGTTACTGAACCTGCTAGAAATAGCAGTCAAATCTCCTTCATATCACTCCCAACTGTCTTTGGAAAAGAAAGGATACATTAGATAATGTCATGTTAATCATAAATTTAAAACCATGAAATGGTCATGGTAGGAATGACTTTGATCATAAGTTTGTTAGATTGGAGATGACTTATGGCTCAACAACAACAACAGCAGTAGTAGCAACAGTAGTGATGATTTTGGTATATTGTAATTGCTATTTACTATTTACTCTGGACTAGATTTGAGCAATCAGCAATGATCAATGATAATTCATTGCCCAAATGAACATCACCATCATTTAACGTCCACGTTTCGATGCTTGCATGGGTCAGATGTAATTATTTAAGGCAAATTTTGTTTCTACAGCCAGATGCTCTTTCTATCACCAACCCTCACCTGTTTCTTAGCAGGGTAATATTTTCCTATGGCCGGACATGGAAAACTGGAAATGGACAACATCACTTGTACAACAGCGATGTTCATTAACAACCATTTACATGGACAAGAGTACACACAAACATGCATACACATACACACACATGACAAGCTTCTTTTCAGGTTCTGTCTACCAAATCCACTCACAAGGTTTTGATGGGCTTACCCAAGAAGCTACACAGTGGGACTGAACCCCAAACTACATGAATGAAAGCAAAGTTCTTAACACAACTAAGCTTGCACTGATAGAACAGTTCAATAAGATGAATCAGAAGTACTTAATGATGAAGGAAATGTTTTAGGCTAGACTAAACATGTAAACATGACAGGTAATATATAACAGTTACTAGATTTTTTGCTGTGGCTGCTGTTTAGTCCAATGACAGCCTCGATCCAGCAGACTTATGATAAAAGACTTGTTAAGGTTATTCTTTTCCTTTTATTTGTTTCAGTCATTTGACTGTGGCCACGCTGGAGCAACACCTTTAGTTGAAGACCATACTGTCATGTGAAGGCCTGAAGGCCATAGCGTAATGTGAAGGCCATAGTGTAATGTGAAGGCACATGAACAAAAGAACACTGAAGAAGAAAAACAACTTGAAAAAATTGGTAGTGGCCTGTACCAGCAAAGAATGTACAGTGAAATTCATGTAGAATGGAGAGAATGGGAATCTGATGCTGCAAGATAGTTCTTTTGTAGTAGGACTTATTCTTTGTAAGCCTAGTACTTATTCTATTGGTCTCTGTTGCTGAACCGTTAAATTATGGGAGTGTAAACACACCAACATCTGTTGTAAAGCGATAGTGGGGAGACAAACACAGACACACAAACATATACGCACACACACACACACACACACATATATATATACAAAGGGCTTCTTTCAGTTTCCGTCTACCAAATCCACTCACAAGGCTTTGGCTGGCTGAAGGCTATAGTAAGAGACACTTGCCCAAGGTGCCATACAGTGGGACTGAACTCAGAACCATGTGATTGATAAGCATGTGGTTAGTTATCTGTACAGGTTTTCTGTAGAAATTATAGCCAGCACTGACATGTTATGATGTTTCATATCCAAGTATGCCTAATGTAAACAACAATGAGATTGAAGATGAGAAATGGGTAATGGGTGTATATGCTATATTTCAGGAGTTCTTACTCCTTCATCAACAACACATCCAACCCATTAACCATCCTCAAACTCATTTCTTAAATAGCCACAAAATATTGCGATCTAATATTATTGGGTCTACCAATTTTACACATCAAACACATTCCTGGCAGCTGGTATGTAGATATTGATGACTTGTGATGCTGACGTTCTAGCCAGGACCATTTCACCTTTTTTCTTCCTGTTTTACTGGTTATAGCTTAGCCAAAGTCTCAAGGCTGCTTGGACTAAAGAAAGATTAACCCACAACCCTTAGGCTATCTCCAGACCAGATACTTGGTCCAAATACCTGTTACAAAGTACTGAAAGCCCAGTTAGTGGTGTTAAACTGTATGAGCGCTTAAGTCTACTGCCACAGAACATGTACAGATGACCTGACTTCTGGATGGGCTTCTGTGCAGTTTACATCCAATTTCATTCACAAAGCATTGGTTGATCTGCAGTTATGGTAAAAGACATTTACTCATGGTGGCATGCAGTGAGACTGAACCCAGAATGTTATGAACATGAAGCAAACTTCTTAACTTCAGAGCATGCCTGCATCTAAATCTACTAGTTCAGTGGGTCCTTCCTTTTTTTTTTAAGACATTGTGTGATTGTTGTAAATGAAGGTTATTCATTTTCAGTCTTCTGCAAAACATGCCTAGCCATGAGGAAATATTACCTTGTTTGGAAACAAGTAAGGGTTAGTGACTGGAAGGGCATCTGGTCAAAGAAAATCTGCTTCAATAAACTCCATACAACCCATGCAAGCATGGAAAAGTGGATTTTGAAACAATAATGATGACAGAGTGGAACTTGAGGGATTTTTGGATGCTATTTCTAGCAAATTGAGTGACTATATATAAGTTCTCTTCACTGACTTATCAAACAACTAAATGACACCATTTAGAATAAAAGAAAAAAAAAACTAGGATGAAAGGAGTAGATAGAACATATTTTACAGATAAGTGATTAGTTGGTAAGAATACTAAAAGCAGAATTATTCAACGCAGTTATCTATCTTGTAAGAGACTGTAAAACAATATTAAATCAATACTATTATTGATAGTAAACTAAGTTCTTATTTATTGTGTTTTATTTATCTATTTAACTTATTTTATTAAGTACATATTTTATTCAACAAATTAAACATGATGCTCCAGCATAGTCTTATCTATGATAGCTAAAATAAATTGAAGTGCATGTGTGTGTGTGTGTGTGTTTGTATGTGGGTGTAGAGGCCATGGGAAACCTGGGCTATTGTGATGAATTTTCTGTAGCACAAACGAAATGTCAGGTAATCACTACTTCAATGATTGAAGACTCCAGCAAGATGAGATGCAAATTTGTCATCAGGTTAACCCCAATTCTTACTTGTTCTCATTTACAACAGGGAGGACTGGAGTAACATGAAATGAAGAGCCTAAATCAAAAACATGACCTCACAATAATGAATCCAACACTCAACAAAACTAGATCACAGATGGCCTAATGTGAATGAATGTAGTGTAATGTGAAGGTACATGGTGTAATGTGAAGGCAGATAGTGTAATGTGAAGGCCATAGTGTGATGTGGAAGTTATAGTATAATGTGAAGGCTATAGTGTAATGTGAAGGCCTAGTGTAATGTGAAGGCCATAGTGTAATGTGAAGGCCATAGTGTAATGTGAAGGCCATAGTGTGATGTGGAAGTTATAGTATAATGTGAAGGCTATAGTGTAATGTGAAGGCACATGAACAAAAGAACAGTGAAAAGAAAAACAACTTGAGAAAACTGGTAGTGGCCTGTACCAGCAAAGAATGTACAGTGAAATTCATGTAGCATGGAGAGAATGGGAATCTGATGCTGCAAGATAGTTCTTTTGTAGTAGAAGTAGAAAATCTTAATTTTTCTTGATCTCAGAGGCAAAGGGATACAAACTTATTCAAGCTCACAATCTTCACACAAAAGAACAGAAAAATGGCAAAGTTGATTTAGACGAATCTTATACAGGGAGACATAAAACTGTAGGTTTAGTGTTCTACTTTCTTTCAGAGAGTACTATTAAGTCTGGGATGGAACCATAGCATGACGATTCTTTAACATTCCATAAAAGTCGATCTTTCTTCCATTATACTTATTTGACAGTGGCCCACAGTAATGACTTTAACTAACACCTACTAAATCATACAACTTCTGATCTATCACTGTAAAAACATCACAACTCAAGACTTAATCAGCATAAAATTTCTAATAGGTTATAAAAGTTGATCTCATTTCAAATGTATAATTCGCGAGCAATAGTCTGTGGTAATGAAAACAGAAGCCGTTTAGTTTACATAACACCAATTCAGTTTATGAACACTTAAAGTGACTCTACTTTAGTGGAGAATTTTCGATATATCTGTTATTGAGAGCATCTCAAGAGTAGCTGATTCCAGAATGGAAATGGTATGTAAGTGTTAATGATATATTCCAGGCAGCAGTAAGAGCAAGTATTTATTGATCTGAATGCCAACAGGGTTCAACCAGAGAAGCCATTCTGATATATTTACAACTTTTGTTATGATCTATGCATCTGAACAAAAAATAATATATGTATAAATATATATATATATATATATATATATAGAGAGAGAGAGAGAGAGAGAGAGAGAGAGAGAGAAAGAGAGAATAAATAGAATCACACTGCTGCATAAATTAAAGGTGGGTTTTTTTTTTTTTTTTTGCCTGAAATATATCTCTGGCTGTGAAGATTTGTACTGCTTATTTGTCAAATTATACTGGTCAAGGTTGAAGTAAGTTTATTGTGAAAGAGCCGGAATCAGTAAATTCTGTTTGCATATCATGAAAGATAAGAGAATGTTTATACTGAAATGGATTAGCAGAAAGGACAAGAAGGAAAAAAGTGCACAATATGTTGATGGCAATGGAAATCAAAAGTTTAGGTTATGCTCTGGCAATGTCAAGATAATTCATAGGTCTATGACTCATTCTATACTGTCCATAAATTTGGTGAATTAACTGGATGGAAGCTGTCATCTGGTAAACTTGAATCAAAGAGAATAATTAGATGCTGGAAGAAATAATCTAGTTAGGTTGGTAAATAATTATTGTAATATATTTAAATTGCATAGTATGAATAAAACAAACAAAAAACAAAAACAAAAAAAGTCAATTTAATGCAAGAATAATGACTTTTGCTTACAAATTCATAGAAGACCGAAAAAACCCCTAGGCCAAAATGTATGTTACCAAACCATAATTAACTAGAGTTAATTATGATTTCATATATCTATCTATCTATATATATATATATCTATATATATATATATATATATATCTATATATATATATATGTATCTATATATATATATATGAAGATATATATATATTAATATATACTTTTGTTATTTACACCACCTGTCCTCGTCTGTTGTTATTTTTTGTATATTCTCCCATATATATATATATATATATATATATGAAATAATTTTTGTAAAATTTGGTGTCTGGAAGTAGAGTTACAGTGTAGGTTATAGTAGAAGACTACAGGCTTCTTAATATACGGAGAAAAAAAAATCCACAGAAAAAAAAGGCTGATAAAGCAGACATACTACTGGTGAGTCTTCAAATAAATCATCTACAAGATTCTTTGAAAACGGATACACTTAATTGGCTCTCCTATTGCAGTGATGGCAACCTGTTACATGCTGCAGGTTTTTAAGGGACAAACTAAGGAGTTTGAAACAAACAAAAAAAAAGTCTCTGCAATATTGTGCAATAAATATTGACATGCATTTACTTCAAACTAAAATAAATGCTTATATGCAAGTGACCGACAATAACAAGTTTACAAGAGAAATTAAAATTTCTATATGCTGGGTTAGAAACCTTCATTGGCAAAGTTGTGTGGTTATAAAATTTATTTTGCAATCTCCTGGGCTTCGGTTCAACATGACTGCATGTTACCTTGAGAAAGTGTCTTCCATTATACTGCTGAGCTGACCAATGCCTTGTGAGTGAATCGGGTAGTCGGAAACTATGCGGAAAGTTTGTCACATATATCTTGACATATCTGCTTCTCTCTGCTTGACAACTGGTGGTGGTTTATTTAAGTACACATAACTTAGTAGTTTAGCAAGTGGAGATTGACAGAATGATACAAGACAAAAATGATACTGATCAATTTGAGCAACAAAATCCTTCAAAGCAATGTCTGAAAATGACCACAGTACAACCTTTAGCATGCTTAGGAACATCATGGTATCATATGTAATTTCTCTCCTGTAGCTGCAGGTGCTTTGTTTTGCATTGAGAAGGGAGAAAACTCATACAGCAACATGATGCGTCTACAACATGCTAAAGGTTAATGAAGTCATGGGAAAACTGCAGCTCACTGGACTTTCTGAATGCCAAGCCTAACGAAAAATAACCTTGAATTTCTTTAGTATTGTGGCTCACCTGTTGATGACCCTTGTCTTATGCAGTCCACTTATTGAAAAAGTTTACCCATGCCTAGTTTAATGAATGAAAATAGAAAAGAGTAAAAGATTATCATTACCTGATAATATGTATATACATTGGGTTTCATACCCATTATATTGCAGATTAGCTTGAAAGTCACACTCTGTGTGGACTTTTAAGCTAGCTCCTGCAGGAGGCTAATTAAGCCTGCAGCCCCAAACTAAAAGAGAGCTAAATAGTATGACTATAATGTGTCTATAATGACTCTATGCCCCAGTGGTGTTTGATCAGAGGTTAAGGACGGTTGAGGATTAATTCTGTAATGCAATCATTCCACTGTTCCAGTCCAAAGTTGAATTCCAACTGTTGGCCAATTTGTCTCAAAGTTCTTATCTTGACGTAAAAGAAATGAAACAAATGTCATTTATCTCCCCCTTGATCTCTGATGTAATATGTCAAATGCCAACCAAGATGGTATGAATCAGTTAAGCTTCACCTGCTAGAAATAACAACCTAAATGCTTTTAAATTAGATCCCAATGCTGAATGATCAAGAATCAAATGAAGGGCATATTTTCAATCCCAGGATCATCCTGATTCCAAAAAGGTATGATATGTCTATGTAGAGCAAATATAGACTGAGATACAGGGGTCCCAGATAGACAGATAGAATTCCACTTTTATTAATGTCGATAAGTCTCAATCTGTTGCCATCTTTGTTGCCCTCTCATCTACCACTCACCTTCTCTACTACTCATTGTACCACACTGCCTGTGTTACAAGGGATAACATATTATCTGTCTGTATCTGGTCCCTGCACCATCAGCCTTCATCACACTACCTCCTTTTGATCTTCATGTCTGTGTCAAAAATGATAGCATCTAACTTATATATATTTGTTACCCTTCTCTACAACCAGCCATCATTTTTTTCTCTTCCATGCAACATTTTGCTGACATCAACTACTTTCACTTACCAGCTTCCTCCTCTCTATTATTGATATGTATCACTCTCATTCTCTCTTGTTATCTTATCATGCATTCATGATATTTTCTATTCAATCTCCTTACCAACAACCATCATGTAGCTACCACTGTCTCTTGCTTCCATTACTCCTTCTCTTATCAAACTCTCAGTCCTACAACTCTTTTTTTCTCTATTACACACATACACTTATCTTCTATTTACTCTTTTGATTTCATTTGCTTTGAAATAATGGAGAAAACATGGAAAAGAGAGGACTCTTTAGTCTTGCAGAGGACAATACAACTTCTCTAGTGCTGGTGCCATCTTAAAATGCTCTCAGTACACTCTGTAAAGTGGTTATTGTTGAGGAGGACATATTAAAGATGAAGCATATAAGTGAGCTGTATCTCTGAATAAGAACTGACTCAATCAACCTATCCAATCTATGAAAAGCAGACATAAAATGATGAGGATGAAGCAGATGATGATGATGATGAGATTACATAACACCCCACCAATTACACAAATGCATATTTAGGTAAAAAAAAAACCATGTAGTTGTACATTTGTACATATGTCAACAAACATATCAATACACATATTTGTGAATCTTTATACACTTTTATTTACAGACACACATATTTTCAATATTGCTATTTTATACACTTGCATAAAATAAAAATATATTTTAAAATTAGCTCAATCAACACAATCAAAGACATGTAATGTCAACATACACATCATGCACATTTCTCACTTTGTAATGATATAGTATGTGAGCATATATCATTCTGCTTCTATTTTTCACTATATTTTTTGTATTAGGGAGCTGATCCATGGCATATACAATTAATACTGCTATACTTAGTATATACATTAAACATGAAAGGCAGAGCAATATGTGTTTGTGTAACATCAAAATGGTAGCCATTTGCTGAATGACACTAAATTACAACCACGAATTAGTAATTTTATAAGGAATTGAAAATAATTTTTTGGTGTTTAACAGTTTTCACATATACAGTTTTCATTTGGGTAGGTAGACTTGCCTATCTACACTAAACTGAGAGCACATCCCAGTAACATAGATGTATCGTGATACATATACATATATACATATGTATGAGCAAGTGTGTGAGTACATAACTATGTATGTCTATGCAGGTTGACCAAAATCTTGTGAGTGGTTGACAGAAACTGAAAGATGCTCATCTTGTTGATGCATACATACATACATATGCACTTGCCCACACACACACATATACACTAACACACATCAACCTTACATACACACATGCGCCTGCATGGTCCAGTTTAGCCAGGTCACTGTTATATCCCATTCCACTGACCTCTTCCTTCTGGTCATTTCAGCATGTAGAACCATTAATCCTGATATGTCAAACTAATACACCTTGCTTGTTCTCTCACATGTCTCTGCCTTTTGTTTTTTTTTTGTACATATGAACCATATGCGAAAGCGAAATCGTGATGGTACCACCATTTGAGCATGATCGTTACCAGCATCGCTTTCCTGGCACTTGTGCCGGTGGCACATAAAAGACACCATTTTGAGCGTGGCCATTGCCAGTACTGCCTGACTGGCCTTCGTGCCGGTGGCACATAAAGTCACCCACTACACTCTCAGAGTGGTTGGCATTAAGAAGGGCACCCAGCTGTAGAAAGTCTGCCAAATCAGATTGGAACCTGGTGTAGCCACTTGGTTCACCAGTCCTCAGTCAAATCATCCAACCCATGCTAGCATGGAAAGCGGACGTTAAACGATGATGATGATATATACATATGTGTGTGTATATATATATATATATATATAATTGTTATTTTCAATGTTCAGTTTTTTGACTTGACCGTATGTATGTGTGTGTGTATGTATGTATGCATGCATGTATGTATGCATGCATGTATGTATGCATGCATGCATGCAAGTATGTATGTACATACATATGTGGTTTGTGTAATGTGTGTGGCTTCTTGTCTTGATGTTATTTGAAATTTCTAATGAGCATCATCATCATATGAGTGGTTTCCATAGTTTCTGATATTCCATGGAAACATCTTTAGGGAAAAGCAATTATTACCTTACTTGAAAACAAATGAGGGTTGGTGATAGGAAGGGCATCCGGTCATAGAAATATCTGTCTCTGTGAATTCCATCTGTGAATTCCATGCAAGCAAGGAAAAGCGCACATTAAAACAATGATGAAGATGATGATGATGTGCACATATGTTAGTTCATATACATACGTGTTTTCAAAGTCAAGAATTTTCACTCTGAATGTGCAGAGCCACAACATGATATCAACAAATATCACTATCTGAAGCTCAGTGCTTTTGCATGTGAAATG
Source organism: Octopus bimaculoides (assembly GCF_046866305.1). NCBI lineage: Eukaryota > Metazoa > Mollusca > Cephalopoda > Octopoda > Octopodidae > Octopus > Octopus bimaculoides. Next base: position 17,063,064 of record NC_142940.1, on the reverse strand, counting down.
CAGAATGTGCACACGCACACACACACACACAAAGGGTGTGTGACAGTCCTAGTCTGCCAAAGTCATTCACAAAGCATTGATTGGCTTAGAACTATAGTAGAAGTCACTTGCCCAATGTGTTGTTCAGTGGGACTGAACTCAGTACCTACCCCATGGTTGAAAAAAAAAACACAACAAAACCACATAGCAATGCCAGTGCTTATTGAATAAGATGCGCATATGTGTTATGTGTATGTGTGTAAGCACGCACGCACACAAGCTCTCATGCACACACATATTATTTATATTACTTCAAGAGTGTTTGTCTCAGTTTTGTGAAACTCACTTCTGTGAAACTGGAAGTAATGTAATTCTGAGTCAGTTAATACAAATAAATAAACTTTATAAAATGTAACGAGTGGTCTTTTGTTTTGTTTGCATGCATATCTATGTAGCTACATGTATGTGTATGTTTGCGTGTGTGTACACACACTCACACACATTATATATATGTATATGTGTATACACATGTACACACATATGTGTAAGTAAGCAGATACACATATATACTTTTACATTTGTGTGTTTCTGTTTGTACATGTGCATGAGTTTACAGGTGTGTGTATTTGTGTACACACAGACATATATATATATATATATATATATATATATATATATATATATATATATATATATATACACATGTGTGCATGTGTGTGTGTGTGTGTAAATCATATATATTCAATTACGTTTTTAATGGAATTTTCCATGTAGTAATAAATTCTCAATCTTTTTTCAATATCCCACTGAAATTAAATTGTTAAGTCCATGTTCCCCTCCCCTGGGAAATGTTGAAGTTATGGAGAAAAGATTAAATGCCATCATATTTATCAGTTCTCCATATTTTTTGTTCCCTATTTAAAAGCTTATATTGTTCAATTTGAAATACATTCAAGAATTGATCTATGCGAAACTTTTGAAAGAATTAACATTCTTAGATTCCATTTGTACCATTGCCTACTCCTACGCTTTATTACTACATTTAGCATACTAGGTATGGCCTTGATCCTTTTTTGTTAAGAAGTTTGTTTCCAGCCACATGGTTTGGGGCTCAGTCCCACTGCATGGTACCAAAAGCAATTAACTTCTACATCAGTATTGTGTTGAATAAAGTCTTGTGATTGTATTTGGGGAGACGAAAACTGAAAGAAACCCATTGTGATTGTGTGTGTGTGTGTGTGTGTGTGTGTGTATATATATATATATATATATATATATATATATATATATATGCTTTTGTCTCCTTGTCTTAACATAGTGTAAGTTGCAAATCAGTATCATTGCCATACAAATATTGATATTCATTTCCGATGATCTGCAAAAGCATGTCTGGCCATGGAAAAAGCATTATTTTGCCTGGAAAGAGGTAAGTAGTTGTAGGAAGGGTATCTGGCCATAGCAAACAGGTAAGAAACAGGTAAGTGGACAGGAAGGGTATCTGGCCATTGAAAATCTGCCTCAGTTATTGCCATCTGACCCTTGGAAGTATAGAAAACTGGACATTAAAAGGGTGATGATCATCATCACGCAATATCTCACTCCATTTGTTGTATCATATATAACACTCTATGCTATTTATCACACCATATGCATAACATCTCTCTCCATTTACCATACCAGCCATGGAACTTGACTCCATAAGACTAACAGCTGAGACACCTATGCTGTTTGCCACACCAGTTACATCAACTTTATTTGCCACATCAGGAAATAAGGCAGGACTTTGCTGAAATATAAATGAACAAAGAAAGAAATGCGCTTTCTCTATGTCTCCCTCCCCCTCTTTCTGTGTGTGTGTGTCTCTCTCTCTCTCTCTCTCACACACACACACATTTCACTTTTGACTTGAAAATTCCAGTTTTATGAAATAATCAAACATTTAATAACACATTGAAGTGTATAATATGTACAAATGTAAATCTCAAATCTGTGTAGGGAAGTTATAGGTTTCAGAACAGTAGTCCAACTCAAGATTGATTAGACCTATGATCAAAGAGATTGCTGGTCCACCCATGGCTAAACCATTTAATTTCCATGCAAAGTGGGTGTGATTTGAGGATTTATCTGTTATTGCAAATAGATTGACTAACCATGAAGTGGTTCCTCTGTATACCTGCTTTAAACTAGTTATATTTAGTTTTTCTCACTGATTTAGAATGAACAGTTTACTTCTGCTGGGCAACTGACTGCGACAGACAGTACACACTCTTTGTATATTCTGTCTCAGACAACCATATCCGATTTGTTATGTTTAGAAGATTTGATGGGAATGTTCCACCAATATTCCTTCCATTGAAACATATGGATGTATTGAATATCAGAAATATTTTCTATATTTATCCCCAGTGATCTTTTCAATGGTGTTGTATATTGTTTTAGCAACAATGTCATACTGCATAGAAAGGTAGTATGGATCTTGACATTTTGGGGCAGCTGCTGATCATGTATAAAGTCTCCCACAGACATGTAATATAATCAATCTTTTCAATTGTGTCTTTGAGGGTTTAAGCAATTCATGCTTGCTTTTGTTCAACATGTATTTAGTAGCAACTTCTAGCCATTGTATAGCAAAATTATGACCTTTGAAATGTAACATAATTTGGCAGAATTGATACTTCCTGACAATATATTGACATTATTCTCAAATTTCTGGGAAATCCTTTTAATTGGTATACAGAGTATTTGTCTTTCAAGTATGTGTTGAAGTAAATCCATTTGTCAGTCCTGGGATTGCAGGAGACATCTTCAGGAACCAAATAATTCTTTTGTTGTTCACACCCTCTTACAAGACATTGCTCTCCTCACTTCTGAGCACCTGATTGGTGCATTTGTTGTTGTTTCGCAAACGTGGTCTGAGTGATACCATACAGATTAACGATCAAAGAATCACTAAGTAACTGTGAGGGCTTTACTTTGTAAATAAGGTCAGAATATGATTGAAACATGCCAGGAATTCTGAATTCACCAGAAAAATTAACATTGTAGTAGTCTCATCACATAATTATTTCCAGTTAGTTTTCTGATGATCCTTACATAAACTGTATTTGTTAAAGTCTGATGAAATAATACACTTTTGTTTACTATCATTGATCACATTTCCGTTTTTGGGTACCTTTTCATAAATGTTTAGGTATTTGTAACATTCATTGTGTAAAAGACAGAGGAATATGAATGTCTTTAATATTGGTTTCAAATTTTGGCACAAGGCCAACATTTTTAGGGGATGGGTAAAGTCTATTACATCGACCCCAGTGTCTAACTGGTACTTATTTTATCAACCCCAAAAAGATGGAAAGTCAAGTTGACCTTTGTGGAATTTGAATTTAGAATGTAAAGACAGACAAAATGCCATCCCGGTGTGCTCATGATTCTGCTTGCTCATTGCTGCCTTAGATCCAAAGCTGGACAATATGCCACTAGCATTTTACCTGGTGTGTAAATGATTCTTATTTCTTTATTGCCCATAAGGGGCTAAACATAGAGGGGACAAACAAGGACAGACAAAGGGATTAAGTTGATTACATCGACCCCAGTGTGTAACTGTACTTAATTTATCAACCCCGAAAGGATGAAAGGCAAAGTCGACCTTGGCAGAATTTGAACTCAGAACATAATGGCAGATTAAATACCACTAAGCATTTCGCCCGGTGTGCTAACGATTCTGGCAGCTTGCTGCCTTCTGGAATGTTTTTGATATTAGAGAGCAACTTTCCCACCTTCAACTGTCAAGTATAAACATGTTTTTTATCACCAACTGTCATCCTTACATTAGTGAAAAGATGTTTATTATTCAATTTAGTTGTTTCTCAACATTGCATATATTTCTAATGTAGATAACTAAATCATCAGAGAAAAAAATCAGGGGTCTTATATGTGTTTCTTACCGATTAAAACCCTAATATATAACTACCTGAAAATTTTGAGCCAATAAAGGAGCATTTTTCTATGTGGTCACTCGAAATGCTGAAAATAGCTGCCAAATCATTTTCAAATCACACCCTAACTTGGGAAACGGAAGAACACCTTGGATAATACAATCCTAGATACACCCAAAAAAACGGAGTTGTCATCATAGGGATGACTATGTTCATAGATCTGTCTTCTCAATGAGGCCAGACCTAGCGTTGAACAACAAACTGTCTGAGTTTAGTAGGAGAAATGCCAGTGGGTTTGGTAGAGCTGGTGAGTTTAGTGGAATTAACACCAAAATATAATGAAGCACAGTTAGACTGCTTTCACCAGAGACAACTCATCATGCATTTAGCGATCAATTTAAGGAGAGTCAATGAAGTCTATGTAAGCATTTCAGCAGCAGCAACTACAGCAGTGCAATGATCGCAAGAGTTATGAATGACGAATAATGTTAAACACCTTTCTATAATCAAGCCATACTGTCACAAGCTTTGGTAATTTTTTTCTTTTTTAAATGCTTCAAACATCATAGCTTTATTAATCAGAAATTGTTTGGCACATCTCCACATTTCTTTCTTACCACCTGCTGATCATCTCTCAATAATTTGTCGGTCTTCTATGTATGTATTTATTTACACCAAAACACAAACATATCTAAACCGAACATACATGCTAGAGTAATATGTTCTCTTGATAGAGTTAATCTATCAAAATCCTGGAAATTTCTTTTAAATCTTGTAATTTCCATTTAAATCTTAATCCTGATGTCAAGAAAACAATCCGCATAATTACATACAAATACAGGTATTTCTTTTCAATGTGTGTGCCAGTGTGTGTGTGTGTGCATGCATGTGTGTGTGTGTGTGTGTGTGTGTGTGTGAGGCAGGGGATGGCAGATTGTAATGACATAGATTAATATTGAAAAGAGTTAATTAACAGACCAGCATGTGTTGAATCAATCATAAAAAAAAAAGAAGGTAAAATTGAAAGAAGAAAACCTCTGAAATCATTTCATGTTCATCGTCTATTTTCTTCCTGTTTATTGAAATGCAAGTTTGTGAGTGTAAAGTGTCAGTGCTAAAGTGTGCAGTTGTTGTTGTGTAGCCCTAGGTCAGGTGTGATTGAGTAAAACTATGATCAAAGATTTTCAAATGATGATTATTAGTATAATACATCCAAGACCACATTATTCCATATATGTGTGTGCGCGTGTGTGTGTTTGCGTTTGTTCTCTTTTTTTTTTATAAGAGAGGCAGGATGAAATTTGAAGATTTGACTGCTGTGTCTGCCCGGTTGAGCAACAACACAGGCACTCTCTCACTGGCGCAGGTTCTCTTGTGAATCAGTAAACCAGCAAGATTGATTCTTCACTGTGTACATATTTGTGAACGAATGAGATCAAGGAAAGTTAAGTGGCTAGAATATAAATTTTAAAATTCTTGATGTATAGGTGCACTAATGGCTGTGTGGTTGAGAAGATCACTTTGCAACCATGCGGTTTCAGGTTCAATCCCACTGCACAGCATTTTGGGTATCTTCTCTTATAACCCTGGGTAGACCAATGCTTCCAAGTGAACGTGGTACAGGGAAACTGTGTGGAAACCCATATGTGTATGTGTGTGTGTGTCTTTATGTCTGTGTTTGTCACGCCTACCCCTAATTGACAACCAGTTGGTTTGTTTATGTCCCTATAATTTAGTGTTTTGGCAAAAGAAACTGATAGAATAAGTAACTGACTTTAAAAAGAAACAACATAAGTACTAAGATCAATGTGTTGGACTAAAATCTTTCAAGGCAGGGCTCCAGCAAAATGAGTAAAAGAAGGTAAGCACAGATGTGCAACAGATTGCATTAATTTTGAAAATTGTACAAACTGTGTGACTAAATGAATTGCAACCCTAACACATTGTAGTTTGTATTTTGCTTTTAACTCCTTTTCTGGTGTTTGTAAGAGGGCTTTGATCATAATGGGGCACTACCATCAAGGGCTAGTGATTATTTTGACCCCAACATTTTCTTAGCTACCTATTTTACTGAGCATAAGAGGACAAAGGCAAAGTTGATCCACGTATAAAGGGACATAACCAGGATGTAAAACAAAACAACCAAACACCACAAGGTATTTTTTTGATACTGTTGGCTCAGCCATTTCCTAGTTCTCTCTCTCTCTCTCTTTCTCTCTGACACACATACACACACACACACATACACACACACACACACACACACACACACACACACACCACACACACACACACACACACACACACACACACAACACACACACACACAATGTGTACAGTTCTGAAAATTATCATTTTCTTACAAACCTGAAACAAAGGCATTAATAATATTCCATTCAAAGGTGGTGAGCTGGCAGAATCATTAGCACATCAAGCAAAATGCTTAGCAACATTTTGCCTGTTTTTATGGTCTGAGTTCAAATTCTGCTGAGGCCAACTTTGATTTTCATCCTTTCAGGGGATGATAAAATAAGTACCAGTTGAGCACAGGGGTCAATGTAATTGATTTACTCCCACTCCTGAAATTGCTGACCTTCTGTCAAAATATGAAACCAATAATAATTCTTTCCACTTTAGGCACATGGCCTGAAATTTGAAGGAAGAGGGCTGGTCGATCACATTGATCTCCGCCCAGTGCTAAACTGGTACTTATTTCATTGACCCCACAAAAGGATGAAAGGCAAAGTTGACTCAAAATGTAAATAGCCAGAATACTGCAAAGCATTTTTTCTGATACTCTAATGATTGTGCCATTTCACCACTTTTATAATGGTTTCTTATTTTGGCACAAGGCCAGCACTTTTGAGGGAATGGTATTAGTCAATACCTTCAACCCAAGTAGTAGACTGGTGCTTTATTTTATTGACTCTGGAGAGATGAAAAGCAAAGTTAATCTCAGTAGTGTTTGAAGTGAGTCCATCGAGAAGTGAAAGATATACAACAAAACATTTTTTCTAAGAGTCAAATCAGATACAAGGCTAGATATTTCAGAAAAGAGAATAATCAATTATATTGACTCCAGTATTTGACTGTTACTTTATTTGATCAAAGTTGACCATAGCAGGATTGGAACTCAGGAAATAAGGAACTCTAACTAACACTGCAAGGCATTATATCTGTTGCTCTAAAAATTTTGCCCATTCTTCTAACATTGAATTGATGGAAAGATACAAGTTTGAAGAGGAAGGAGTACAGGCCAATATTACCAAACTCAAAATGTAATTGGTACTATTTTAATTCTGAAAAGATGGAAACCAGAACATGTTCCACATAATGCTGAAGTCAGTGTTTTACCAATTTCTTTAATACCTTTGGGAAAGTAATAAATATTGGCACACATTTTCTTTCTTATCTGGAAATCAACAATTTCATTGTCAGGTATTTGTCAAACTTGCAGGAAATAAATCTGTGGTTGAACAGGGTCCTTCAGGCAAGTTACGACAGAAGAAATGATGCAATTTACACACACGCTCATGCATACGCACACATATACACACATATATAACACACATACACGCACATATATAGAATTCCTGTCATAGGGTATGACAGTGGTGGGGAAACAAGCTAAAGGGAAAAAGAGGAGAAACAAAAGGAAAATAATAAGATGAAAAAGATGTGGTCCTTCAACCCATCTAAGAGAGTAGCAACAACCCATCCAACTCATGCCAGCGTAAAAAGCAAATGTAAAGCGGACACCACCACCATGACAATGATGACACATGCTCAGTTGTATGACATGTGTTGGTTTCATTTTTGATGCTCTTTCCTCCTCTTTCCTATTTTAATGACCAACTTTCTTTCCTTGCTAACCATACTCACTCACACTGACAGAAATGGTGATGACTCGTTTGTTCCTCTTTAGCCCTTCTTGAATAAATGACAGAACTTTTATATGGTCAGAAATAGCAAAACAAAGCTCCTTTAGATTCATGCTACTACTACTACTACTACTACTACTACTACTACTACTACATCATCACCACCACCACCACCACCACCACCACCACCACCACCACCACCACCACCACCACCACCACCACCACCACCACCACCACCATCATCATCATCATCATCATCATCATCATCATCATCATCATCATCATCATCATCATCATCATCATCATCATCATCATCATCATCATCATCATCATCATCATCATCATCATCATCATCATCATCATCATCATCATCATCATCATCATCATCATCATCATCATCATCATCATCATCATCATCATCATCATCATCATCATCATCATCATCATCATCATCATCATCATCATCATCATCATCATCATCATCATCATCATCATCATCATCATCATCATCATCATCATCATCATCATCATCATCATCATCATCATCATCATCATCATCATCATCATCATCATCATCATCATCATCATCATCATCATCATCATCATCATCATCATCATCATCATCATCATCATCATCATCATCATCATCATCATCATCATCATCATCATCATCCGGTATTTCATCTGTCTTTACTACTCAGAGTTTCTTACTACATCCAATCTTCCAGAAAGTCAAAAGAAGGGGCAGTTGTCTCTTCTGCTATGGCCTTGGATTGGCCAATATCTTCCAAGTAGAATTTAATAGACAGGAACTGTGTAGAAGCCTGTCATATATATTATGGACTCTTCCATCATTAAACAATGGACAAGGGTTTTTCCAATTTCTTGCTGAACAACCACACAGATGATTTGCTTATATTGATCAAATGTTTGTGTTCACATAAGTTCACTCCCTCCATCAAACCAGCATTTCCTGTACAAAGTGCACAAGTGTGCCACATGTCAGATTTTGAAATGATTTCAGAGCAATGTGAAATGAAGTGCTTTGCTCAAGAATGTAAAGTGTTGTCTGGTCCAGGAACTGAACCTACAATCTAACAAACATGAGTGCAACACCCTAACCACTAGGCCACTTGCTTTCACACACAATATATATATATATATATATATATATATATATATATATATAGTGTATGTAGTCTATGTCTTTGTCCTTTTATGTCCTGTAGTAGCAGTCAGACAATTAGAGATACCAGAGTGAAACACATACTAAGAGCTTTTACAAATATGGATAATTATAATACTATCTAACCCATGCGAATACTTATTAAAAAAATATAGTTGTAAAATGATTTATAAAACCAAAAATTAAAAATACAAAAAATATAGTGATGTTAAGCAGTTATACTTATGATGATCAAATATGATGGAAGAATGATCCAAATTTTGGCAGGGTGGAAGCAAAAAATGCTTCAGATCTTCTCATTAGATTCTTAGATTAGATGGGAGGAAAGAGATAAAACAAAAAAGGAAAAAAAAATGAATGAAGTACTTTGCTTCTGTGAAATGTACATCAATTTGTTAATAATCTAAGTAATAATGGTTAAAGGCTACAGTATAGCAGAACGTAAAAATAAGGAATTAATGTTCTGTATTATCAAAGGATGGAGTGATATGCCAGTTAAGTGATAAGTAGACTACATGCCAGAGCAATTAAAATGAAAAATTATCATTATTATTATTGATAACAATAATAATGATTTCTTTTATTCGCCACCAGGGCAAAGGATGAGAGGGACAATAGAAAATGATGATGAAGATGTTGATAATAATAATGCTTCTGTTATTATTATTATTAACAAATACAATAATAAACACATGCAAAATCTATCCATCAATAATGAGGTAATTTAATGAGAGAAAAAGACAGAGATAGGTACAGGGTTAGTGGTGAAAACTACAGAATTGTAATTGATGATGGATTTAATATTCCTTTCTTTCTTTCTTACTTTTTTTGGATTTATTAGTTTAGCAGGGATATTTCCAATATTGAAGCATGTATTTTTAGACTAACTGGGATATTTTCAATACTGAAGCATGTACTGTTGGTCTATTTGAGATATCTTCAATGCTGACACATGTATTTATTAATCTAGCTGTTCAATATTGAGACATGTAGTGCCAAACTAGCTATGATATGCTCAGTACTGACATTTGCATTTATTTATCTAGCTGGGATATGTTCAATATTGAAGCATATATTTATTAGTCTACCTGCGATAAGTCCAATATTGAAACTAGCTGTGATATATTCATTATCGAAACATGTATTATTACTATAGCTGAAACATATTCAATGCTGAAGCAAGTTTTGTTAGTCTGGCAGCATTGTCTTGTATACTGAAAACTCATTTTTTCCCCCCAAGATGTAGTACAATTAGGGTCACATAATCTAATGTAGTCTTATTTTCTAAGATGGTAGGGTATAATTTGAAGGATATTTGCCTGCTATTTCTTGCAAGTCAAGTATCTATATATTTTGAAACATCTTTTTTTCTTCTAGAAACAGTAACCTCTAAGATCACACATCATCCAATGTAGTCTTCTTTTCTAGGATGGTAACGTTTGATCTGAAAGATATTTGTCTGCTATTTCTAGCAAGTCAAGGATCCACATAGAGGTTCCAAAACTGAAAGAACCTTGGACTAAAATACTTTACGGTGTATAATTCTATCCCTGTTTCTTCTAATTTAAAACAGTAACAGGACTTACTTTGCCCATCATTCTCCTTTATGATAATGGCTTCCTATTTTGGCATAATTGCTGTCATAAGGCCAGCAATTTTGGGGGAGCGGCTAAATCAATTACATCAACCTCGTGCTCAACTAGTACTTATTTTATCAACCTTGAAAGGAAGAAAGGCAAAGTGGACCATGCCAGAATTTGAACTCAGAATGTGAAGACAGACAAAATGCCGCTAAGCATTTTGCCCAGCATGCTAACAATTCTGCCACCTCTCTCTCTCTCTCTCTCTCTCTCTCTCTCTCTCTCTCTCTCTCTCTCTCTCTCTCTCTCACACACACACACACAATTCAGTCATGTACAGGGTTAATTCAATTGAAGACCTCTCCCCAACACATTTTACAGTCATGTGCTGACATGAGAAATTATTATTAGGATAGTGAAATAACATAATTGGTAGAGCATCTAACTATGTACTTTATAACATCTATAGTCTTGTCTCTGTATTTTGTAAGCTCAAATTGTAATGGAGTAGGCTTTGTCTTTCTTCCCCATAGGATCAATAAAATAAGTATCTGTTGTCACATACTATGATCAGTTAAATCAACTAAAACTCTTTCCTTAAATTTGTGGCCTCATGACAAAATTAAAAAACCTTACTGCTCATGTTAGATTTTTGGGCAAGGTTTTTCATTTTCTGTCCCTTGGGCTTAATAAAATAAATACAAGGCATATATTGTAAATTGAAACGTAAAACTATGAATTCTTCTTCAGCCCTGAGAAGCTTTTAAGTGTTGGTACTTAACTTAAGTTTCATGGCTTTATGCGAATGAGTGATAAATCTTCTCCTGGACAGAATATAGAGTTACCACAGATTAAATTCCCAGATGATCTGGGGTCTATTCTGAGAGCTAGGTTAATGGAAAATAAAGTCCTTATCCCAAAACACACAGGAGAAGATTTGATTACAAACTCTATGCTGAAGTTATTGTTATTGTTTAGATCATATCAGTTTTGGTTGAGGATACTTATAATCAAAAGCATTCCAGTTATGACTACCCTGCCTTTTATTCAGCCATAGTGCAGGATATGATTTGAGGGAGATTTGTCTGCTATTTCTAGCAGGTTAAAAGTCATGAAGTGGCTCCTTTGTTGGTTAGATATATCGAGGTAGCAACTAAAGGATACATAATGGAGTTGATTTGATCAACTGCACACTTGCAGCCCTGTGTCAGTTTAAGAAATCATAGCTGTGTGGTTAAGAAGTTTGCTTCTCAATCAAATAGTTTTAGGTTCAGTCCCATTGCATGGAATCTGGGCTAAGAAAGCCCTGGGTTGACCAGTGCCTTGTGAATGGATTTGGTACAACTCTGAGAGTAAGCTTGTTGTATGCATACGTGAGTGTGTATGTGTGCATGCATCAGTGTTTGTCCCTCCACCATCACTCGACAACTGGTGTTGGTTTGTTTATGTTCCCATAACTTAGAGGTTCGGCAAAACAGATGGGTAAAATAAGTACCAGACTTAGAAAAAAATAAGTACTGGTGGTCAACCTGCTTGACTAAAACCTTTCAATGTGATGCCCCAGCATGGACACATCCCAATGATTGAAACAAAAGACAAAATGAAATACTGTAATGTAAATTACTGTAATGTTTCGTTTAGCATTAATTTCACTGTTTAATGACATATCTGCAACGACCACTTCTGAACTTTAAAACCTTTGACCTTTGATATACATGATTTGTACTACAAAACGATGAAATGTGTCTCTCACACCATAGAAAGAGTGAAATAACCACTCCAAGAGTTGACGGGTGGGGTCACATAATACTAGTAGGGCCCCCTTCGGTCATGAATGACCATGGGATTGCACCTACAAAGTTACTCTCCAGAGGCACAAGTCTGAGCAAGGTTGTTTATGGAAGACCATCAAATGCCCATGAATACCAGCTTCCTTTCTCCATGCTGCCGATGTTGTCCAAGGGAAAGGGCCAAGCTGATACAGCTTGTCACCAGTGACGTCGCAACACGTTTCTACAACTGAGTGAACTGGAGCAACGTGAAATAAAGTGTCTTGCTCAAGGATACAACACACAACCCGGTTCAAGAATCAAACTCACTACCTTATGATTGTGCACCGGACTCTCTAACCACTGAGCCATGCACCTTCGTACATAATACTACATATTGTTTTTATTATTAGGGAAGTAGTGAACAAGTAGAATTTTGCTTTTTCATCCTTCTGGGGTTGATAAAATAAAGTACTAGAGATGATGGTATTGCCTAGTCTTCATCATCATCATTTAACATCCACTGTCTATGCTGGCATGGGTTGGATGGTGTGACCAGAGCTGACAAGCTGGGGTGCTGCACCAAATTCCAGTCTGATTTGGCATGGTTTCTACAACTGGATGCCCTTCCTAATGTCAACCACTTTACTGAGTGTACTGTGGGCTTTTACGTGGCACTGTACAGGTGCTTTTATGTGACACCGCTTGGGTGCTTTTACCTAAAGTTGTACCTAAGTCGGAAATAATTATTATGGTAATTATAATTAAGACAGCAATCTGGCTGAAACATTAGTGCATTGGCCAAAATGCTTGGTGGCAATTCTTCCAGCTCTTTGCATTCTGATTTCAAATACCATTGGGGGTCAATTTTGGCTTTCATTCTTTCTGATTCAATAAAATGAAATACCAGTCAAATATTGGGGTTGATGTAATCAATTTGCGCCCTCCCTTCAAAATTGCTGACCTTGTGCCAAATTTAGAAAGAATCATTATTATTATTAAGATTTCAAGATTATATAGGATTTAGCTGCTTAAAGTGAAACAAAAATATATTAAAAAACTGCCCACTTATCTTTTACTTGTTTCAGTAAAGACTGGTGATGCTGGGGCATCACCTAGTTCAAAAAAATCAACCCCACTACATTTATTTTTTTCTTAAGGCTGGTACATATTTTATCGATCTCTTTTGCTGAACTCTTAAGCTATGGTGGGGGACAAATACAAAGATACACACACACATATATATATATATATCATCATCATCATCATCGTTTAACGTCCGCTTTGCATGCTAGCATGGGTTGGACGATTTGACGATTTGACTGAGGACTAGTGAAACCAGATGGCTATACCAGGCTCCAATCCGATTTGGCAGAGTTTCAACAGCTGGATGCCCTTCCTAACACCAACCACTCTGAGAGTGTAGTGGGTGCTTTTACGTGCCACCGGCATGAAGGCCAGTCAGGCGGTACTGGCAACGGCCATGCTCAAAATAGTGTATTTTATGTGCCACCCACACAAGAGCCAGTCCAGGGGCACTGACAACGATCTCGCTCAAAAGTCCTTACACATGCCACGGACACAAGTGCCAGAAAGGCGACGCTGGGCACAGGTGCCATCCCGATTCACAGAGCGAATGCTGACTGAAGATGGCGGCGGCGGCCACAGAGGCAATGACGGTGAGGGCGGCAAGCAGGCAGGCAGGAACGGGCGAGGAAGAGTGCGTACGAACGGCGGAGGTGGCGGGCACGGACAGACCGGGCGTCTGTCCGTTCGGGCTTCTTTCAGTTTGCGTCTATCAAATCCGCTCACAAGGCTTTGGTCAGCCTGAGGCTATAGTAAAAAACATTTGCCCAAGGTGCCATGCAGTGGGACTGAACCTGGAACCATGCAGTTGGGAAGCAAGCTTCTTACCACACAATCATGCCTGTGCAGTAAGAAGTATTATTTCTTCCTTTCACATGACCATACTTTCAAAATAGTATCAACAATAATCTGCTTTCCATGGCCGTACTTTTTCTCTCTCTTAGCAAACTTCTAATAATGCAACAGTAGTAAATTATTTTAATGAATTCCAATAACACAACATAATTATTTTAATGAATTCAAATAACTAGAGAAAGACTAAATTATTTTCCATTAAATTCTTTGTAATTAATTAATCCTATGTTAATCATCTACTGCAGGCAAATGATGATTATGATCTCAGATAATTACAAATAATAGCATACTCAAAGAAGACTAGCCAGGTCAGGTCAATCTAGGTGAAGATGTCTCCTCCATATGTAGTGCACACATGGACAAAATTTGAAGTCTTATATTATAATAATAATAATAATAATAATAATAATAATAATAATAATAATAATGGTGTGGTCAAAAGAGGAAGGGTTGAGGAAAAGGAGGGAACACAACTTTAATAATAGATTTTCTTCATATCAGAAACCTGGGCCAAATGCTTACAATAGAGTGGACTCTGATAATGGCATCCAAGAGCCAAATGGTTGTGATTTTGGACAGACTGCTTTTAGTGGGATTTTCTTCCTACTTATTAGTTTCTCAGTAGCTTTGGCCTCCGTTCATGAATTTAGGATGTTGTAACCAGTAGTTTCCAAACTGTAATGTTAATGCTGTAGTCTTTGAAGGGTATTTTTAATGAGTCTTTGAAGTAGCTTTTTATAACTCAGCAGAATGTTTTCATTGCCATACACAATAGATTTTGTGAAGCGCATAGTGGACATGTGAATAATATATCTCTTTCCATTTGACTTGAAACTTATGAAGGAGAATTCTCAGAAACTATCTCTTTATTTCTAAACTTCTGTTAGTATTAATGTTGCCTTGTGTTTTACTGCCATTTAGATTGTTCGAAATATGTTGCAGCAGAATAATAAATACTCAACAGATGAGAGAGAGAGAGAGAGGATCAGAGCTATAACTTCATACATCTTTTACTACTTAGAGTTTACTTGTGATGTGATGTGTGAGAGTAAGCGCTATTCTGATCTGAGTCTACGACCCAATTTCAAGCCATGTCAAATCACTTTATTTCACTGAACACTGTTAATGCTACCTAACATCACAACATTTTACCCCGAGTGAATTAAGAAACCTCTAAAGGGTCACTTAAATTACTAGAAGCAACAGTCAAACATCGCTCAAATCACACCTAGCTTCTTAAAAAAGGAACATAGTTGATAATGTAACTACCACCATAACAAAAGAAGGTAAAAGACTAGATGGTCATGGCAAGAGTGTCTTTGATTGTGAATCAGTATGATGAAAGCTGACTTGGGTCTAAACAACAACAATAACATCTTGCGCTGAGTATTATTAATACTATGAAAAATGTTTAAACTAAAGAAAACTTCTGCATGAAATGGTTCTACTCATGCTAGAGATGTCACAAACAGATTGTTGCAAATGGACAGTTAAGTAGATGAAAGTATACTTAATATTATTAAAAAGCTAAGATATATTCAGATATGCAGAAAAAAAAGTGAAAAAAGATATTAGTTGATAGCACATATTAATTTTATTTTCTTTTTCATTGGTAAATACAGGAGATAAGTCTAGATATATTTTACATTTTTATGAAGGTTTTATCGGTAAAAGTGTTGACTCGCTGTACTAAATGAAGTATTTAGGTGTAGAGCTATGAGGTAAACACACTAAATCACACACACATACCATGCGTGAGTAAGAAAAAATATTATAAGATACCAACTACTTTGATACTAAGACAATGTTGCAGGTTCTTTAGTCTTACAGTTTGTTTTAGCTATCACAGCCAAGCCCATGCTACAGCACTGGCTTCGAGAATGTGTATTTAATATTTAAAAGAAATAAGAAAAATTCCAAAGTATATTCAGATAATATACTATGTAAAAAAAAAAAAACCAATATTAATTGATGCTATTATTTCTTCTTTCTTTTTATTTTTAAGTATGGCAATATCCAAGCCTTGTAGATTGCAGACCAACAAGGAAACCTATATGCAGTCACTCAACCTGCTAGAAATAGCAGGCAGTTTTCTGTTAATCACACACTGTCATCATTATCATCATCATCATCGTTTAACATCCGCTTTCAATGATGATGATGATGATGATGATGATGATGACAGTGTGTGATTAACAGGAAACTGTCATTTTATAAAAGGAAAGAAACATTACGTGCAGGATTGAAATTAACAACAGGATGGTCATGGTTGACTGATCAGTGTGCCTGATCAGGACTGACCTGGAGCTTAACGAAAACACCACCAGTCCTTGGAGTTTATGGTTAACACTGAAAACAAAACAAAAAGCAAAAAAAAGTCAACATCTCAAGCATCTTGAAGGAAAATATAATGACAAACAAAGGTGATCCATTTGCTTCTTAATATCTTTATGATGTAAGGCAGTGAGATGGTAGAAACGTTAGCATGCCGGACGAAATGCTTAGCGGTATTTCGTCTGTCTTTACATTCTGAGTTCACACACACACATGTATGTGTGTGCTAGTGTCTCCTTGCATGATAGTTGTAAACGAGTGTCACTGTCATGCAAGCAGTGTCGTTCATTTCCTGTAAAAACATGTCTGGCCAAGAGAAAACATTATTTTATTTGGAAACAGATGAAGGTTGGTCATAGGAAGGGCACCTAACCCTGGAAAATCTTCTCCAACAAACTCAGTCCAACCCATGGAAGCATGGAAAAGTGGATGTTAAAATGATGATGATGATAATGATATTGATTTCTAGCATTAGTACTAAGCTACAAATTTTTTCTTTTTTTTTGTGGTGATGAGAATACAGTTGGTTGGATTGCCCCAGTATTTGGCTGGTACATTTATTAGTTGACCCTCAAAAAATGAATGACAAAATGGAGCCTGATGGTATTTGAACTTAGAACATAAACAGCTGTAACTAGATAGCACTTTGTCAAGGAATTTGTCCACCACTCAAATAATTCTACTAATTCGCCATATTGTGATGTAATAATATAGACAAGATAAAAAGAACATAACAATTAACAAAGATGTAACAACATTAGTCACAGTATCAAGACAATAATTAATTGTTATGATGAGCAAAAGCTGAATGCTATTAACTAACAATTACTTGTTTATTCAAATGCTTTATTTATTTGATATCATATCTGTGAAAAATATTAATGTTAGTTACAGGTTTCCAATCACTTGTTTTGCTTGTTTAATGTGTTCCTGAGTGAAATAGTGACAAGAGATCGACTATAATTCAGTGCAAAGGACTTCATTTGGAGAGCACTGGTTATTTACCAATGTTAATATCCCCTGGCTGATGCACCTTGTTGAAAGATATATGCATACAACAACACACACACATGGTGGTCACTCACAGACTTGCTTATAGTGGTAAAGTGTTTGTGCTGTATATTAGCTCACTATCTTAATGAAACTGATGATTGCTTTCACAGGTGCACATGTCAGATGTTGAAGTTATCGCAGAGCAATGTGAATTGGAGTCTTTTGCTCAAGAACACAACACACTGCTGGTTCAGAAATTGAAACCAAGATCTTGTGATTCTATGTCTGAATAATAAAAAGTGATGAGGGTAAGCAACAACATTGTATATACCCATGTTGTCACTGTTTTGTTGTTGAGAAGAATTTGTAGTACTAACTATACTTCTACTTCAAAATAAACTCAAATTTATAGATCTAATACCTACTTTCTGGATTTCACAGTAGGTGTCAATCAATTAACTACATCTCCCTTTTCCTGCATAAATTATCATTGTTGCATCATTAAAAATGATCCCAAGTCGAAACCATGTTAAAGTAGACATTGGAGCACAGCACAGTCCCTTGGTTCGTCAGTTCCTGTTAAATAGTCCAACCTGTGTTACCATGGGAAACAGATGATGATAGTGAAGATGGTGGTGATGGTCAAAAGAAATCAAAGAGTTGGCAAAAATAATTAGATATTCATGGCAGTAAATTTTGCCTTATGAAATATATAATACGGGAGAACCATATTGTAAGTTTGGAGTTTAAATCCATTCCAAGCATTTTGTTATGAATTCAGTCAGTCAGTGGCTCTTAATAACATGCACCTTATTTTACTCATCTGTTTGGAGAATATGTACCAAAATTGTCAAGGAATGTTAATGAATATAGATTAGCATCTTATTCTGAAGAAATTTATCTCTTGTCCACTTTACACACACACAAACCCAAATGACTTGCACCACGAAAAGAGAGAGAAAGCTAAACATTTGTTTTAGCATTTACTTGGACTGCTCTTCAGAACTACCTGGCCTTGTACCATCTCCTCTCAGGTATTCCCAACTCTCTTGTCTCCTATACTGTGTCTGCCTATGCCCCAGATTCTGCACTAACAACAATAACACCTAATCCTTATTCCTCAGAACATTATCCCTCTGGAATTTCATCCTTGCAATTTTTTTTTCCTCCCCAGCTATCAATTTGGAACTGTTCAGAAGGAACATAACAATATTTGTCTTATCACTCCTGGGGGGTTTAAACAGTTTTTAAAAAAAAAAGCAAAGAAAAAATTTCTTTCATTTCGTATTTGATTTCAAACTATATCAGGTTCTGCTTTTAGCTGCCTCTAGGATTAATATGATTAAGTACCAGTAATATATTGGTTTCAAATTTTGGCACAAGGCCAGCAATTTCAGGGGAGGGTGCTAGTCGATTACATTAACATTAGTACTCAACTGGTATTTATTTTATCGACCCTGAAAATATGAAAGCAAAGTCAACCTCGGTGGAATTTGAACCCAGAACATAAAGATGGATGAAATGCCACTAAACATTTTGCTTGGCTTGCTAATGATTCTGCCAGGTTGCCACCTTAAAGTACCAGTAATATATTGGTTCCAAATTTTGGCACAAGGCCAGCAATTGTGGCAGAGGATGCTAGCTGATTACATTGCTTCCAGTACACAACTGGTACTTATTTTATTGACTCCAAAAGATGAAAAGCAGTGAACCTTGGAAGAATTTGAACTCAAAATGTAGAGACAGATGAAATGCCGTTTAGCATTTTTCCCAACTTGCTAATGATTCTGCCAGTTAGCTGCTTTAAAGTACCTGTAATATATTAGGGCTGATTTAATTGATTTGGATCCATCTCTTTACTCTACAAAAATTTGGTCAAGTGCCAATGCAAGGAGTCAATACTATTAAGATTCAGAGTCAACAAGCGAAGTATTGATATTAGCTTGTAGCAGCAATTAACGATAGTGTAGGGTCAATGATGTATTTTTGTTTTTTCCCCCTCATCAGTTCTAGGCAGAGAAAAAAGTATTATCATAGAAATAACATTAGCAAAAACGACCAAAAATGGTTTTTATAGTCTATAATTATAGATGAATGAGTCAATGGGTTGGTAAGGGTATCTGTTGTATGTACTTTGCTGAGTAAGTCATTTATTTTTATTTTATTATTTTTTTTTTTATATAAGCATCCACCCAGAGATGCAACACAATGTGGTAGTGGGGTGGCAAAGGGGTTATGAGTGAAGAGTGTATTAGGGGATTTATGTGAAAGGAAGAAAATAGAAGGAACAAAAATGAAAGCAATCTTCATTATGTTTGATGGAAAATTGAATTGTCAATAAGAGCATTAATAAAGATGAAAAGAATGGAGTAATTCTGGTATTATAGTG
>NC_142940.1:16990577-17040577 GCF_046866305.1 Octopus bimaculoides | reverse complement strand
AAATAGAATGTCTTACAGCTGTTTCCAGGATATTTTATATATCCCTTCATTGGAGACAGTGTAAGAAAATGGTTAAGCAATAGCTATTCTGGATAGGATATGAAATATCTCACGTCTATTTTCATTCCTCCACTTCACTCTCTATTTCATATCCTATCTAGTATAACTATTGCTTAACCATTTTTTCACACCATCTCCGATGAAGAGATATATAAAATATCCCGGAAACAACTGTAAGACCTTCTATTTATAAATGTTCTGAAATCTTTCACAGCCTTGGATTTTTATCTCATTCTGTTAAATTTATATATATATATATATATATATCATCATCATCATTTAATGTCCACATTCCATGTCAGCATGGGTTGGATGGTGTGACAAGATCTAATGGGACCAAGCACTGCATCATGCCCCATGTTTTCTACAGCTGGACGCCCTTCCTATTGACAACTATTTTACAGCATGGACTGGTGCTTTTTACATACCACCAATACACACACACACACACACACACACACACATTCTTAGCTCATGTTTTTCTCTATTACTACTGAAGGATTCTTGCTATGTCTGATCCTGTCATGTACATCTTTTTTTGCTTTTATTTTCACCTGAAGGACAGACAGCACATAGCAACAGAATGAATCACTAACTTCATACAAATTAACTCCTAAATCTATTGAGTACTCTTTCTCCTGTTTGTACATCTCGAAACATTTACACACACACACACACACACACACACACACACACACACACACACACACACACACACACACACTGCTGTTTAAAATCAGAAAAATCAATTAATAATGAAAATATTTTACCGACACGTATATAGAAATGCAAACACAAATGAAAGGTAAATAAGGTTGGATTGTCATTATAAAATATTTGTACAGACATACAAACAATACAAACAGTATATGGTAGTTTGGTAAGGAACCAATTTTTACATAGATTCCACCCCCACTCCCACCTACCCTCGTCCCATCCACAGAGTAAATACACAAAAGACACATTTAATAATACATATACTTGTTTAATCAGTTAAAAAGAAACAAATATAATTTAGGAAACTGCATTGTCATTTTATTATACAATAACATTAGTCATTAATAAAGATATACGCACACACACACACACACACACACGGTCTCAGATACAAAGTTAAAACACAATGACGTTGTTTAGCCCTAGGCTACTTGACCAACCCTATGATAAAGGTATTTCAGCCATTAACCATCCTGTTTTTTTTCAGGATTATTTACGTCTACATCATTTAATGTATCCTGTTTGTTTCCAAGACAATGAGATGATGTGATTTATGGGGTATTTGGCTGCTATTTCTGGTAGATTGTATGACCATGCAGAGCTTCCCTCATTGGCTCATTAGACGCTATATAAATAGCTGGCAATTTACAGGAAATATTTTCGTTTTTGCATATATCCGAACGGAGCCATGCAGCACAAATTCTAAAATTAATTAAACCAGAAATACAGCAGTTTTGTAGACATGTATTTGTGCATACAGGTATGGCTGTATGCTTAAAGAATTTGATTCCCATGGCTATGGGCTTGATCCCACTTTGCAGTATCTTGGTCAAGTGTCTTTTACTATAGCCTCAGGTTTGATGAATGCATTGTGAATGAAATTTTGTAGACAGAAGCTGCGCAGAAATCTGTCGTATATGTATCTCTGTGTGTATGTGTGTGTTTGTGAGTGTGTGTGTGCGCGTGTGTGTGTGTGTGTTGATGATGTGTATTGACAAAAGATGTAAAACAATAGTGAGAAAAGAGACAACAAGCAGTTTTTGGAATAAAAATAGCTAGTGTGTTATTTGTTCTGTCTGGGTTGCACAGACAATTGCTTGTCACTTTCACCATTAGAAAGACTGTGAACTAGCAATTGCTCCATTGGAAACCTGTAATCAACAACATTAATGATCACCAAAATGTGATATAAATAAAAAAAACAACAACAACAATATATTTATACAAAAATTATTTTCAGTGTTAACAAGCGCTGTTTGTAAGAATGTTGATGTTAATGTTGTTGTCAGGATACTAAGTTGGCAGAGAAGATATAGTGATAGATTACAGTTTTTTGCGGTTTTTCTGTACAAAGAGTCTGGGTTCAAGTTTCGTCAGGGTCACTTAGCTTTTTATCCTCTCAAAGTTAATAAATCAACCCTTTAGCATTCAGAATACTCTGTCAAAAGTAAAGCTTATTTATTCACATTGTTTTGAATTAATCATGTACTTATGAGATTTTGATGAGATGACTGTTGGCTTTTAGAATACCATTGTAGGATAAGTGTGAGCGGCCACATTTGGTCAGTTTAAGTATAAAACAGGTAGAATATTCTGGCGAGACATAGCTGGTTTAAATGCTAAAAAGTTAAATTAGTCATTTTATCAGTCAATTCAATTGACCATGTCCCTCTACCTCTAAGTGTTGTGTACAAAAACAGTGGAAGATTTGGAAGATTTATTTGCTACTGGTGAAGATATATAGCAGTGGAATTTCCTTGAAATTACAACATACTACCTTATAAATAGAAGGCTACATTGGTTAGCATTTTCCAAGGTAAACTATGTTTGGAAAAAATACCAAGGCACAGGCATTGCTGTGTGGTTAAAGAACAGTCCCACAGTGTGGCACATTGGGCAAGTGTCTTCTATTATTGCACCTGACCAACCAATACCGCAGGAGGAAATTTGGTAGATGGAAATGGCGTGGAAGCTCATCTTACAGATGTATATATACATGTATGCATGTATGTATGTATGTATGTATGTATGTATGTATGTATGTATGTGTGTGTCTGTCTGTCTGTCTTTATATTTGAGTTTGTCCCCTCCCACCATCCAACAACTGGTGTTGGTTTGTTTTCGTCCCTCTAGCTTAGCAGTTAAGGAAAAGAGACCAAGAGAATAAGTCACCAGACTTAAAAAATAAGTACCGGGGTCGATATGTTCAACTAAACCCTTCAAGGCAGTGCCCCAGCATGGTCACAGTTCAATGACTGAAACAAGTAAAAGACAAATGGTAATGATAAAAGGTGGTCATGGTTGATTGGTTTTTGATAATATGCTGCTTGATCAGAGCCAACTTAAGGTGAAACAACAAGTTTATGCACTTGTTTGTTCCTATGCATTTATCATTAGACTAAAATGCGGTCCAATAACTAGTTTAGTCCTTTTTAGTTTGCTTGTTAAACTTTGCTGGCATCGTCCCCACTTTTTATCCTCTTAGGTTGGAAAAAATAAGCACAAGTAATAAATACCAGTAATAAAATAAGGAAACTTATGCAATCGATCAACTACATCATACGGAGGTTAAGAAGGTAAAATAGAAAATAAAGTAATGTAGGACAAGTACACACACACACTTGCACAAACATGTAGATACATAAAATCACATAAACGTGATGTTTACACACATATGTACATATACATGCAGACAGGCATACTAAGGTTCTACACATGCGCACAAACATGGACATACAGATGAACATACACAAGCACACACAAAAAGATGCAAACTTACACACTCATATACATGCATGCATGTTGTAATGGTATACACAGGCACATAGAAGCATACACACAACCATCTACTCATAAAAAGAAACATCGACCACATTGATTTTAGTGAGTCCCAGAAGACGTGGACTTGTGTAGGCCACGGTCACAAACCCTCATCTGCTATAGCAAGCCATTAAAGAAAAACAAAAGTAAAAGACAGCAACACGCATAATACATACAAAAAAAAAATAACTACTTAGAGCCATTTATGAAAGAAAAACCCACTCCACCTCTATGAGATATTATCAGAAGGATCACATCCTATAAATATGAGAAGTGAAATATTGAAGATAAACACATGCATTCATCTCCTCTCTCTTCCACCTCCCTCCTTGAGAGAGAAGTAGGATGGTGGTGGTGGTGGTGGGTAGATAGATAGATAGATAGATAGATAGATAGATAGATAGATAGATAGATAGATAAATAGATAGATTGATAGACAGAGAAAAAGGGAGAGAGAGGCACAGAAAGAAGGAATACTGGAACAGGTAGGAAAAGTGAGTTGTTCCTTTTTTTGTTTTTTGATTTTAGAAATTATTTCCTAAAGGGAAGTGCAATTGTTTTTTTTTTTCCTACCCCAGTTTTAGCATACACTGGTGAAATGGGTTGAGTGTTGCTTGTAGTGCTGTTATAGGTGATAGGTAGATCCAACATGTAAAAAGTAGTTTGTTTTGAATGTATTCAGTGGTGGTGGCGGCAGTGGATGATGTTGGTTGAGGGTGGTGGTGGAAGGTATGTATGTGGGGGTGGTGTTAAGAGGGGCTCATGAGAAGAGGTAATTGGCAGTTTTGTGAAGGGTTCAATGGAGTAACTTAACTCTATGTCAGGCTCGTTGACTTCTTTTGATAGAGACAACACCAAAGTAGGGGGTGGTGTAGTTGTTGTTTAGACTTAGAAGCACTTATTTAATTGCTTGCTATCACCACACCTGTTTATAGGCAGGATATAAAGGTGGTAGATGTAAGTGGAGGGGAGAGTGAGAGAGAGAAAGGGAAAGAAGAGAGAGAGGCATGGTATAGAAATGATGTAAGAGAGAGAGAGAAAGAGAAGAGTAAGGAGAAAAAGATTAAGAGAGCAAAATGAAAGAGAGTGAGTGAGTGATAGAGTAAGAAGGAAAGAGAGATGGCAAGAAACAGAAAGAAAGATGGAGAGAGAGAGGAACAGTATACAAAGAGAGTGAAAGGGATTTGAGAAGAGATATAGAGTAAGAGGAAGAGATGGAGGAAAAAAGGGTATCAACAAAAGTGAAGACATGAGGAAATAATGAAAAAGAAGGGAGTCCTGGTGTTAGTTGATCAGACAGTCAATAGATAGATAAATAGGTAATGATTGATGACGAGAGGTAAAAAGGCAAAGACAGACAGGTCTGCTAATTTGCTATTGTTGCTGTTTAGCCCTCAGCCAGTTTTGATTGAGGAGACCTAAGACCAAAGGTGTTCCAGCTAGGATCATTCAGACAACTATGTTGTCTAAATATGTCCTTTCGGATCTTTCTGATTTGGCAGGTGCCATTTGTTTTCTTAACGAAACATTTTCAAACTTGGACACTGGTAGAATGTGTCATATAAAACATCTTTTACTCTTAGTGTTATTGAGAAAATTTTATCTTTTGAAAGTTATTTCGTGTTAAAATTGTTGTATTCCAGTAATTTCAACCAATCACTGACGTCTATTGAGGTGAAAACAATTACTGCTATGGATTGTCAAAAAAACGTTGTGCGGTGTAATGGGATCTTTTCCCTTGAATAAGATTAGTGCCGTTGTTTGTCAACAACAACTATCAGCAGTACCGTTATTTATGACATTGTTCATGTGTTTGTACTGGTTTTAGCTTTAGGGTTTTAGGGTTAGGGTTCGGGTTTTAGAGTTAAGGTTAGGGTTAGGGTTCGGGTTTTAGAGTTAGGGTTAGGGTTCGGGTTTTAGAGTCAGGGTTAGGGTTTTAGGGTTAGGGTTATGAGTATTTTTGCAAAAATATTCATAACCCTAACCCTAACTCTAAAACCTGAACCCTACCCCTGAAACCCTAAAGCTAAAACCAGTACAAACGCACGAACGATGTCATAAATAACAGTACAGCCGATAGTTGTTGTTGACAAACAACAGCACTAATTTTATTTGAGGGAAAAGATCCCATTACACCGCACAACATGTGGTGTTCACAATTCACAGCAGTAATTGTTTTCACCGCA
Organism: Octopus bimaculoides; assembly: GCF_046866305.1. Classification (NCBI taxonomy): domain Eukaryota; kingdom Metazoa; phylum Mollusca; class Cephalopoda; order Octopoda; family Octopodidae; genus Octopus; species Octopus bimaculoides. Next base: position 17,034,794 of record NC_142940.1, on the reverse strand, counting down.
ATAGACGTCGTTGATTGGTTGAAATTACTGAAATACGACAATTTTTTACATGAAATAACTTTGAATACAAAAATTTTTATCTGTTCTATAACACAAAATATACAAGTATACGAAGTTTGAAAGTGTTTCGGTAGAAAACACACTAGATAAAACATAAATAAAAAGTGATGCCCGACAGATCAGAAAGATCCATTCTTTCTGATTCAACATAACAAAGGTGTAATTTGAGGAAGATTTGGTTGCTACTTTTAGCTAGAGAAATAACTCTGTCAATGTTCCCTCATTAGCTTGAAATTTTCTCTATAGTAAATTGATAGGTAAATGCAGGCAGGATTGGTTGGGGATTCTTCAAAAATGGTAGTTAAGTCCTGTCTGACAATACAGCTATATTCATCATGTGAGGTGGTTGTTGGGGTGGAGATGATGTTATGCGAAGCAATACATCAAATCTACATATAGTAGTAATAATGGTTAATGGCAGGCAATACATCAAAATCTGGTGTATAGTGATGATAGTGGGTAATAGAGCTAGGCAATTGAGCCGAGATCCTCAAGTGATCAAAGATGAACTCGAAAGCAATGCAGGAATGTTTATCAGATTAAACAGGATGTTCAATCAGTCAAATTTATGTAAATAAGACTGACAGCACAAACATTCATTTCAAGGAAACACTTTTTTAAAAATATTTTATGCCCCTGTCTCCATCTTTCCTTCCACCAGTGATAGGAATGTCTACAGTTTGCTGGGAGTTGATGAGAAAGTGGTAGTGGTATAGGGAATGATTTCATGTTTGAATGAACTCCAGGAATTAAAGAATATCAAGAAAAGAGTGGAGGTAGTGACGGTGATAATCATAATGAGGATAATGATAACGATGATGTTGATGACAATTGATAGAGTTACATTTTATGGAATATATTATTTTCAGTTTTTGATTTCATGAAGAGCGACCAATGTTTTATATATGCATTGGTGTCAGTGAATGACTGCACATGTTTATGTCATATCCAAGTGTGCGTGTGTGTGTGTGTGTGTTCATGTGTAAATATATCATAAATCTGACAGATGCCAACTTCTTCCTATGATTAGGTTCTCCCATGGCTATAAAAGATATCTTTTACTTTTCACTGGTTCCAAAAATAGGACTGCACCTTTGCCGAGGCACTGTCCTGAAGGGTTACAGTTGAACAGATTGCCCCCAGTACTTATTTTTTAAGTTTGGTACTTATTCTGTCTCTTTTGCCAAACTGGAAAGTTAGGGGGATATAAACAAACCAACACTGGTTTCCAAGCAGTAGATGAGTGGGGTGGGTGGCACAAGCACAGATACAAAGACATACATGCATGCACATACACACACACATATATATATGATGGGCTTCCATATAATTTCTATCTACCAAATTCACTCAAAAGGCATTGGTTACCGCTGGGCTATAGTGGAAGACACTTTGCTCAAGGTGCCATGCAGAGTAAGCTTCTTAACTACACAGCCATACCTGGAATGAATGGAAGAGACATGAACTCTGCAAGCTGCATTCACAGGCAACCTATCCATGTAAGATAACAGAAAATCACCTCCCCACCACACATGCATACACACAAATGCCATGTAAAGAGGATTCTCTAGTCCTTCTTGCAGACAACCACCTCTAGTGCTGATGGAAAGGAAAAAAAATGTATGAAACCCAGGCTGTAAAGTGGTCAGTGATAGGAGGGGAATTCAATTGTAAAAACTGAGCAAAAAAAAAAAAAATTCAAATTCCTACAAAGTTATCTTTATCCCTAAGGAGTTAGAAAAAGATTGCCACTCATTAAGAGGTCACACAGTATAATTAGAGCCAATTATATGACTTTATGTGAATCAAACAAAGAGTGGTTAAAAAGAACAGATCCTATACACAATGCAGTCTGTGAGTGGTTATGAATGGATCCTCTCTTTGTATGCATAAGCAAGAGGGGGGAGAGAGAGAGAGGTAATGAATCATCGACTGTTATTACTTAGAAACACCATCAACACACACACACATTTTATTTTGAAATTTTTGCAGAAGATGAGCAAGTTTGGGGGAGGAGGTAAGTCAATTACATTGACCTCAGTGTTTAACTGGTATCTATTTTATTGACCCTGAAAGGATGAAAGGCAAAGTCGAACTTGGTGGAATTGGAACTTAGATCGTCAAGATGAATGAAATGCCACTAAGCATTTTGCCTGGCATGCTAATAATTCTGCCAGCTTACCACCTTACGCACACACATATATTAACACTAATTCCCTTTTAGCTTTACTTCCAACTCTCCACATTCATGTCTGGTACTGCCCTTTTTTCATTTGCTTGGGAGAAAGGCTCACTATATTTTTGTTTTGTTTTGCTTTGTAATTTTCATGCCCGAATATCATAAGACTGCATCTCTCCTAGCTCTAATGATACTAATTCTACTGGATGGAACAATATTGAGTAAACGTTAAAATCACATTGATGTCCAGTCAACAGCTGACAAAGGAACTTTCAGTATTTATGGTCATTTGTTTTTACTTTTTCTCTATATTTTTACCTTGTCTCATTTCTTGTCCCATTATACAAAACATACATTCTTATGGTGAAGAAGCCCTTTGCAATGAGCACAAGGGCTAATGTTTATAACTGGTTGAAGATTTTCATTCTTGGCTGAAAAGTGGTAGTCACAATACTAGGACAACAATCAACACCCATTCTAGTATCCTGTTGAGATCTGTCCTTAAACATCTGCTCTTTGTTGTATGTATTAATGACATAGATGCCAACTTAGCAACTAAAGCATGTTACAGTATTAAAATACACAGATGACATTAAACTGTACTTTAAGATAAAAGAATGTATCCTATACACTAAAGATCTTTCCTGCAATCTAGGCATAATACAGCAATGTATTACTGACAGACAGCTCAAGCTGACTGTAGACAAGTGCATCACTATACATTTGAAGAGGAAAACCTAGAATTTACCTTTTCACAACAGCAACCTTGAGAAGTTTGTCAGTGAACATGACCTAGGTATTAATGTCAACAATAATCTGTGTTGAACAAACCACATTTCTAAAATCATCAAAAGTCTGAAGGTGTCTTACCAGCATTCAGACTCTGACATTCTCTGGTTATCTATTTGAAGTTGTATATTGCTATGGTATGTCCACACTTACAGTTTACGTCTCCAGTCTGGAATCCCATCTTGTCCAGAATATCAGTTTGCTGAACGCTGTCCAGAGAAGTGCAACCAAATGAATACCTTCCACTAAACACTAAGCATTTCTTAAACATCTTGTTTCTCTGGGCATCAACACATTAAAGTACTAACATCTAGTGACTGATTTGGTAAAAGCCAATAAGATTATCCATCAGCTTTTAAAGAACAGCTTAGACCACGTTTTGGAATTCAATATCTGTGCCATCAATGGACACACTTATAAAATCAAAAAATAGAGCACCACCCATGACTTTTGGAAACATTTTCAAACTTCAAAAATTCTATGTTTCCTGAAATTTACCAACACTACACCTGATGTGCTTATACAACCGTTCTTCTTTATGGCTCTTTTACTATTTGCTTTTCTGATTTCTTGTGTTTTATCTGCAGTACCCTGGATGCAGCTTTGGCTACCATTGCTGTCTTTCTTTACTTCATGTCTTTTACTATTTTCAGATGCGTTGTAGTGCACCTGAAAACTTTATACAATAAGCCTATTAGAATTATATATAGAGGCCAGTAATGTATGTTAGGCAACATTTAACAGAAGACTTGACAGCTATTTCTTATATCAACGAGATATCTAATGATCTCAATGCAAAGTTCCTTTCAGTTTCTTTCTTTTTGTACTTCTTATGCATGGTCAAGATTGTACCAATATAACACATATGTACAAGCACGTGCATGTATGCGCACACACACACACACACACACACACACTTTCTGTTCCTATGTGAAAATAATTATCAAGCCATTATTCACTGAGCACAGACTGATTTTCTTTTTTATTATTCCAAGCCATTGCAAAATGGTTTATTTATGCACTTTACAATATTGATTTAGTACTTTTAATAAAAATAGGAAAATTAACTGCAAATGCTGTCAGCATTCAAAATTACTGCACTTAATTTGTAATGATGCAACCAACAACCAGCCTAGACAAATGTTAAGACTCATGAGGTGTTTTCTTTTTCTTTATTATTATTATTATTATTATTATTATTATTGTTATTATTATTATCAATATTTATTTTATTTTTTTGGTGGGGGAAAATACCAAATATTAATTGACTCTAATAAAGGTGTAACTATGACATTATCAATTTATAGCTATTCTGACTTGCGTGTTAATGTAAAAAAAAAAAAAAAAAGACAACAACAACAACAACGAAAAACAAGCATTATGACTAACAGAAATTTGTGTGTGTTTTATGGAATTTCAAAAACAACTTACATTTTGATCTGACAGTAACACCCACTCATATGATACTAGGAGTACTTTGTCAATTAGAAGTTTCAAATTTGAATGCAGGTGAAATTTTTGTCTGTGGGCAAGGGCTTACCCTTGTTTGTTTTGTGTAGTTGTTAGACTTGCGGAGGGTGGGGGGAGAAATGAAATCTCCACTAGAAAAGGAGATAAAAAAACCAGAGGAAAGGCTGAAGGTTTCTGATGAAGAAAAGCAAAATCAATAGAGGAAAAAGAAAAGCATCAAGACAAGACTGGCAGAAAACAGCCTTTAAATGCAGCCATTGCAGCCAGGACTGTCCCTCAAATGTAGATCTTTATAGTCATAGCAGATGCTGCTTTGCTCACAAAGTCAAAGCAACACTTTGCAGGTTCATATAATTGGTCTTGTGAGACCAATGGATACCTCCAGAGTGTGTGTGTGTGTGTGTGTGTATGCACATGTGCGTGGTCCATTTATATCTATTAGTAAACTAAATCCATTCTCTGGTTTAACACCACCACTTGGTTCTTGGGTACCTTTAGCAGTGGTCCTTGCGTAACTTTCGCAAAGCTCAATCCATTGCAAGCATTAAAGTCAGGTTTCTGATGAAAGAATAATTTTCTCCCTCCAATCCTTGAGGCTGTGTAAAGAATCGTAAGTGCTATCTTTTCTACTTTGAATGAAAGGATAAAAAAAAAATTAAATAAAAACAGTAACATTTATGTGGCAGAACTAAACATCTTCTGCTTTCAGTGAAAGGATTATTATTCAAATGTCACAGAAAATGAGTGGTAGACTTAATCCATTGCTTAGTTGAACACTATAGCATTTAAACTGGCTGTATCAGGTCAAGATATTCTACCTCTTTCATGTTCAAACTGGTCAGATCTGGTTTCTCACACTTACCCTACAATGTCATTCTAAAAAATTAACAGTTGCCTCAACAAAATCTCACAGCTCTGGTCCACACTGTAAAGTGGTTGGCATTTGGAAGGGCATCCAGGTGTAAAATCCATGCCAAAACTGACCTCACCTGTGCTTGTGCCATGTAAAAAGCACTCTGTCCACCCTGCTGGGTGGCTGATGTTAGGAAGAGCATCCAGCTCCTGTCAAACCGCCCGTCCAACACATGTCAGCATGGAAGGCGAATGTTAATCGATGAAGATGATTGATGTGAATAAATAAGTATTAATCTTCTTTTCTACTCTAGCCACAAAGCCTGAAATATTTGGGGAGTGGGCCAGTCGATTAGATCGACCCTAGTACGCAGCTGGTACTTAATTTATCGACCCCGAAAGGATGAAAGGCAAAGTCAACCTCGGCAAAATTTGAACTCGGAACATAAAGACAGACAAAATACCACTAAGCATTTCACCCGGCGTGCTAACGTTTCTGCCAGCTCACCACCTTAAGCATTAAATATTGATTGAATAATGTGAATGCTAAAGGGTTAACCCTTTTGTTCCCATATTTCTGTTGAAATATACCAACTTTGTTTCAATCAATTTTTAAAATAATGAAAAATTTACTCAAATAATTGTCATTATTAAACTGTGTTTGGAGCATAAATTAACTGGAAATTTTAGTGCACATTTTAACTTAGATTACTTTAAAACTGGAGGTTTGTATCATAGAACCAGGGGCAACTTCAGGTAGGTTGGTATCAAAAGGGTTAATAGCACCATCTGATTCTTAGTAAACATTCAGCCTGGGTCTCTTGGGCTTGAGGACAATTTCCTCTTTTCTTTCCAGTAGTGTCAGAGACTATGAAAAAACACACTAGATAGCATAATCCAAGGAAGACTGTATCTGAAAAAAGTTGAGATGGTCATGGTTCGATTGCTTCTGATCAGATGTCTGTTTAATCAGAGATGAGTTAGGGGCTAATATAACAACAAAAATTATAAAGACTACTCTTAAACCAAACAAGGGTCAAACAACAATAACAGTCCCACCATTACCATGGATACTCTAACTTTAAAAGCTGCATTATTATTCAGTATTATTTCATTTTTTAAAAAGTAAGTATTGATAGAACAATACACTAACATAAAGACAAGAATTTATTTGCATCCCTTAAAGGAAAAGACAAATTTTTTCTTTTCTTTTATCTTTTACTTGTGTCAGTCATTAGACTGCAGCCATGCTGGAGCGTTTTTTAGTCAAATGAATCAACCTCAGTACTTTCTTTTAAAGTCTGGTACTTATTCTATCGGCCTCTTTTGCTGAACCACTAATTTATGGGGATGTAAACAGCACCAGTTGTCAAGCGATGGGGTGGGGGGTATACACACACACACACACACATATATATATGATGAGCTTCTTTTAGTTTCTGTCTACCAAATCCACTCACAAGGATTTGGTCGGCCCAGGGCTATAGTAGAAGACACTTGCCCAAAGTACTACGCAGTGGAATTGAACCCAGAACCATGTGATTGGGAAGCAAGTTTCTTACCATACAGCCATGCCTGCACCCTACTGGAAGTTTTTAGGCATTTGTTCTGAAAAGTTTGATTTTGGGGAAAAGAGAAAACACCACCAACAGCAGGTGAGAGAATCTCTATGTGCCACTCAGCTTGCTAGAAATAACAACCAAATCTCTTGCAAATCTCACTTTATCATCATATAAAAGATAATAAAGACAATGTTGCTAATGCTGGAATGGCCCTGGTTTGGTTGCTCTGTCAAAGTTGACCTGGGGACACAGAAATGCACCAGCAAAAGAACCTCTATGAGTTGATTAAGCTTGTGAGAAATAGCAGTCAAATTTTCCTCTAATCCCACACTACAGTCTTAAAAGCAAACAAACAAACAAAAAAAAAAAAAGAAAGAAAATAATAACAATGAAATGGACACATTGATCATAGCCCAAACTCAGTCAGGGCAACAACAACAACAACAACAACCAAACACAGACTGAAGCCATAAGAAAAAAGAAGGAATAGATTAAATTGGTACAACATCACATAATTTCTTTGCTAACTGAGATACTGTACAGACATCCCTAACGATTGAGCTTCTGCCACATTGATTACATGGTTATTTTTCTCATATAACAACTCTTTATTTGGATGAAAATCCAATCAGCAAATGGGAGTTCTTAGAGAAACTATGAAACAAAAGAGAGCATATATATCTACATATCTATATCCATACATCTATCTACACACAAACACACACACACTTATATATGCATATATATATTTATACATATATGTATGTATGTATGTTTGCATGCATGTATATGTATATGTATAAAGACACCAAAAATAAAGATAATTTTGGCTTTATTTTTGTTCTATCAAAGAGGTTTTTTTTTATACATTATTTATTTATTTTAATATTCCCATATTGGAACTAATGGCAACTAAAAGACAGATATAAAAAAGATATATATATATATATATATGTGTGTGTGTGTGTGTATATATATATATATATATATATATATATATATATATATATAAACAATATAAGCAAGAAATAAAACAAAAACATCACAGCAATAACAATAACAAAACAAATGAAATACAGTAATAAAATAGAGAAAAAAGAAAAAAAAAAAGGAAAATGAAGGAAGCAGAGATGCAGAGGATAAACGAGAGGCAGCGCCACACACTTCCATCGCTTGCAAAGAACAAAATGAACCAACATGGTGCCTAATGTCTGATAGGGTAAACATAATTTTTTCCTCCACAAAGTTCCAAATTCCTTCACACTCTTGTATTTCAGTAGTTAATAATATTTAGAATGAATTAGTTTTGATTAACTCAATAAGGTTTATGTCAGTGAATGAAGAATATGATGGGAGGAGGAGGAAGAAGAAGAAGAAGAAGAAGATGTTGAAGAAGAAGAAGAAGAAGAAGAAGGTGAAAAAGAGAGGAAGAATATGAAGGTAGAAGAATATGAAAGATGAGAGAAGAAAAAGAATATGGAAGAAGGCAAAGAAGAGAGGAAGAAAAAGGTAAACAAGGAGAATGTGAAGAAGAAGAGAGGAAGGAGAATGTGAAGGCAGCAGGATATGAAAGATGAGAGAAGAAAAAGAAGACAAAAGGAGGAGGAGGAGAAGGTGAAGAAAAGAGGAAGAATATGAAAGAAAAAGAATAAAGAATATGAAAGAGAGAATAGAGAAGAAGAAGAAGAAGAAGAAGAAGAAGAAGAAGAAGAAGAAGAGAGGTGAAGAAGAAGAAGAAGAAGAGAGGTGAAGAAGAATATGAAAGAAGAAGAGAGAAGGGAGAAGAAAAAATATGGAAGAAGAAGAAGAAGAAGAGAGGTGAAGAAGAATATGAAAGAAGAAGAGAGAAGGGAGAAGTAAAAATATGGAAGAAGAAGAAGAAAAAGAAGAAGAAGAGGAGGAGGAGGAAAAGAGAAGAGATGAAGAAGAAAGAAGTTTTACCATTTGCTACATGTCTGCTATGTTAAATATTAACTATCCCCGCTCCCTCCCTCCTCCCGTTCTTGCAACTATCTCCAACTGAATTAATCAGTTTATTACAGAATTGTTCTCTTAAGTAAGCGAAGACATTAAAAATAATTCTTGTTAGAAAGTAAAACGTAAGCACATTTATTTTATACTCTAATGTACATTAACACAATCAATTTATTTCTTCACGTAGCATCATGAGAGTTAACGGCTGGTCAAATCCATTAAAATAACGAAGAACAAAGATAAGGGGTTTTCTCTCTGTCTTAGCATAAAGTTAGTTCTGCCAGAGTATGTATGTGTGTGTGTGTGTAGGGGGGGGGGGGTTAACTGTAAGCTTACTCAACTGAAATTCATATATATATATATAAATACACACGCGCACATACACGCACAAACATATATACACACACTTTGTTTTTAAAACCCCAGAAGAATAAAAAGCAAAACTGACCTATCAAACCCTTTACTCTAATCCCTTTCTGATAAGCATTTTGTTTGGGATAAGCATTTTGTTTCTTAAAACAAGGGCTTTCATCTTTTCAACTAATAATTTCATTTTTGCTCTATGTTAACAGCATAAATTAAAAACTAATGGTCTGTATAGACTAAAATTTATGAGACAGATCCTCTATATGGCCATTTGCTCCTACAAGAAATAGCATCTAAGTCTACCTCAAATCACATACATTGCACAATGTGGTCTTGCATGCATTATGCTGAGGAAAAAGTCTAGATGGTCATGGTTGGACTTAATTTGATCATAGGTTTGCAGAACCAATACTGACCTGTCACAAAACAACAACAACAACAACAACAGCCCAGAGTTTTGTGTATTCTATAGTATTTCACTTTGGTCACCTGATAAAAACTATCTGTGGCCAAGCTGACCTGCTAAAGTTTATTTCCGTATAATGTGGTGATTCTGTCCATTTTAAATAGCAAGAGTTTGGTTATCATGACATGATATATAATTGGTTACGACATTTGTTTCTTGATTGAAATGGATATATAATGTGGAACTTGGAAAATATATATAACCTCTTTCTTCCATCAATAAAGTATATGTTTAAAGGTTCAAACATTAATATTGATTATGATAATAGGATCTGACAGTTGGCTTAGACAACAAGGGGCTAACTTAATCTCTATGGCTGAGCTGAAACTGTAGAATCTACAGAAACTAGCGATGGTTTGAAGGTTTGACACTTTTCTATCTTGTACGTCTTGTTGCACATTGTCTGCTCTCAGTAAGACAGATCATTTGACTGAGAATAGATGCCATGGCTAAGTATGATTCACTACCGAAACTGTTTCATTAATTTGCATTGCTGAGTTCAAACCCAGCAAGATTTAATGCATCAGGTGTAAATAAAATAAAAATTATAGCTGGATGCTGCTAAATTAAAGGATTACCTGCCTACCCACTCTTTGTTAATTAGTCTTTTTAATTAAACTGCTTGTTATTTTTTCTCTCCTTTTTCTTTTCTTCCCAACATGAACATTTGAGAAGACACTTTATTTTTTTTTTATTCAATAAATTTCATCATCTCAGTCTTTGCACCAACTTAATGTTATTTGTTTCTTGGTTCGTTTTTTTCCTTTTCAAATGCAATATAAATATCTGATATGCCAATAAGGCAGTGAACCAGCAGGATTGTAAGCTTAGCAGCATTTCGTTTGTCCCTGCATTGTTTGAACTCAGGAAGACATGGGACGAGATGGTGAAGCACGACCTTTGAACTTTGGGCCTTACAGAGACAATGACTAGTGGCCAAAACCTTTGGCGATTTTCTGTGCTTGAGAAAACCTGTCAAACGAAGTGAAATCATAGTTGTGGCCGATGCTGGTGTCACGTAACTGTGCTGGTGGCACATAAAAAGCACCTTTTGAGTGTTGGGCCTCATTGAGGCAAAGTGGCCGATGCTGATGGCACTTGAAAAGCTCCTTTCGTGTGTTGGGCCTCACAGAGGCAATGATGAATGACCGAAACCTTTGGCATTATGCTGTGAGAAGAAGACCCATCAAGCCAAGTAAAATTGCAGTTGGTCAGATACTGGTGTCATGCAAATGCCACCCATGCTGGTGGCATGTAAAAACACACATTACACTTTTGGAGTGGTTGGTGTTAGGAAGGGCATCCAACTGTAGAAACCATGCCAAATCAGACCGGAGTCTGGTGCAGCCTTCTAGCTTGCCAGCCCATGCCAGCATGGACAATGGACATTAAATGATGATGATGATGATATATATATATATTATGTTGGTGTAAATGGCAGCATACTTATCACAAATATATAGAGGTGTGGGTTCAAGTACCACGTACAGAAAACCCACTTTTTTCTGTTGAGGGCTTATATGCCCCAATATTAGACTATTTTCTTTAGTCAATACATGGCGATCACTTATAGAACATTATTATTTACAGAATTGTAACTCATCACCACATCTCAAATCATCACAGAAAATGCACATATATATAATTGTGGAGGTGCAATGGCCCAGTGGTTAGGGCAGTGGCCTCGCGGTTGGAGGATCACAGTTTTGATTCCCAGACCGGGCGTTGTGTGCGTTTATTGAGTGGAAACACCTAAAACTCCACAAGGTTGTGGCAGGGGGTGGTGGCGACCCCTGTTGTTCTCTTTTGCCCCAACTTTCACATTTTCTTCCTGTTTCTTGAGTAACACTGCGATGGACTGGCGTCCTGTCCAGTTGGGGGGGGGGGGAACACATATGCTACAGAAACCGGGGAACCAGGCCCATGAGCCTGGCTTGGCTTTAAAAAGGGCACAGAAATAAATAAATATATATAATTAAGATTTGCTAGGTCAGCATAATCTGCACACCCAAACAATATTAATTGAACATTGAATATCAAGACTCAGTGCAGAGGTCTTTGTACCTGATATTCCTACTCTGTGTGCAGACAAGGCAACCCAGCTAAGTGAAGACATCCCCTCTTGGTATTCAGACATGTACTTTTTATAAGGGTACTTTCTATAGTATTTCTGAGTGCAGATTCCAAGTTAGGTAAATAAAATATGAGTAACGAAGATGTACAGGTGTCAACTCGCTATTGTAAACTAAAAATTTGTAAAGTAATAACTTTGGTAGTCCAATAAAAAAAGTTATTTCTCACTTCTAAGGAATCTTGAATGAAAAATAAAAAGCATGGACACTTCATTTACCAAAGTCATTGAGGGGAGGGGGTTTAATCTCTATTTGATGGATACTTCTGGTCATAAAAGGTGACACTATTTGTCCTGATATTTGTATGAGAAAATGAAATAATTTTTAAGAAATAATAATTAGTGACTCAGAACTCTTAACATCATTACATTGAAAAACAAAGATATGCTGTTCATGCACTTATGTCATTATTTGTCATGGTATATTCTGCCATCTTCAGGTTCTATGTTTGAAGTAACATATGCACACACACACACACATATATAATGTGGAAACTGAAGTTACATTTTACTTTCCAAGCACCAGGAAAAGAAATTAAAGATAAAAAGAAAATATTTCACTGGAAAGCCTGACCATGTTTCCAGTATGAATAACATCCTTTGCTTGGAGTTTTGGGAAGAAATAAAATTGTACAATTAAAAGAGAAAAAAAAAAGAGTTGTTTTTTAAAAGAAGCTCTATAATAGAAGTATCCCAAAAGACGGGTATGGTTGATAAATATCAGTCTCAGCTTTCTTCAGGAAGATGAATATATAGAGTTACTCAGGACACCCTCCCCCATATTATAAATTGGAATTCTGGTAATGCTGAAACTACATGGAAGTTGAGATAACAGCAACATGATGAAATACCAATAGCTGGCAGAGTATTGAAAGAAAGCTATTTTTTAAACTAAGTTGTTGAAAGCAATAATGAATGTTCAGTGAAAAGTATGTATATTTATCTAAAGAGATTATCAGAGTGTTGCTTACAAGAGTGAAGTGGGGGAGAGAGAGAAAAAAGACATCTCTCTGTGGCAAGCTATTTGCTTTGATGGGTAATTTAAGCTATTTGATCAGTGATTTGGGGGTTGTTTGGCATATCCAGTGAAGACAGATCTTGTCCTCACTGGAAATATTGTATCTTATTTATTACACGGTTGGATTGGAGAGAAGAGAAATCAAGAGGGAGTAGTGTGCTACATCAATGTGATAATATATCAACAGCAGTTGAAGAGTAGATTCCCAAAATATTCCATGGGCTGTGAAAACTGTGAAAATAAAGGGTTAATATTGGCAGCAGAAAGGTTTGATAAGAATCAGTTGATTTATTCATTTATTTATTTTATCACTTTTAAATCTCAAAATTCTGTAACATTTAGTAGTCATGCATACACAGGGCCACTGTGCAGTTTCTGTCAACCAGATTTCACTTCCAATGAATTGATTAGCCTGAAGGTATGGTAGCAGACACTTTGTACAACATGCCAAGCTATGGAAATGAAGCTGAAACCATACTGTTGTTGTGAATGACTTTCTTCCCACACAACCATTCCTGTGACCATATCTTTCCTCTTTTACTTGTTTCAGTCATTGGACTATGGCCATGCTGGGGCACTGCCCGAAAGGGTTTAGTTGAATAAATCAACTCTGGTATTTATTTTTAAGCCTAGCACTTATTCTATCAGTCTCTTTTGCCCAAGCACTGAGTTACAGGGAATGTGGACAAACCAACACTGGTTGTCAAGCATGGAGTGGGGGAAGCGACAAACACAACACAAATGTGTGTGTGTTTGTGTGCAGACGTACAAAGAAAATGTAAACTACACAAGTCCAGACCTAACTCCTTGCCTCTAGTCCCAATAGACCACCAGTATCTGACCTGCGGCAGAGCCTTCTGAGCATGCATCAGACTGATACGCTACAGCTAAACACGCTGTATCTCATTGTCTCCCATGTGATGTTCTTGGTCATTGCCAACAATGGGGGGTGGGTGAACAAATGATAAAAAATAAATACATATCATTGTTATTATGTTAAACTATCGTATGTCCAAATTTGGCCAAATGCGCTTTTTTCAATTTTTAATTTTGCATGCAATTGCCGGTTCTTTTGGTTACACTATCGCATCTTCAGATGCCAAGATATGAAAATTGTCAAAGTGTGGTACAACAGTCTAATATTTTTCAAAAGTGTAGTAAGTCCCGCATATGACACTTTTGCAAAAATAGTTCTGACTGAAAGTATCATACATGCATGGAGTTACAATTTTATGCACCCAACAAAGTATCATTGTTAAGTTGAAACTGTTGCTAATGTAAAAAGAAATGGAATGGAATATTTACCTCCGAAAAAGCTAGGATATGCTGATAGCCTATTCAGGTTAATACCCACAAATGGCACACCATTTGAGGATACAGTAATAGCAGCTCTAAGAGTCAAAGGGAAAATTAAACTCATAATGTGGAACATTGTATGAGAGTTACCAATAACTCTGGAGGAGATGAAGTGACACGCATCAAAAGATAAGTTCATTAATGAAACCAAAAAACTCTGTGGTTAGCTAAAGAAAACAAAAATAGGTTTGGTAAAAAAAAACAGCAACTGGTAAACATATATTCAACATGCGAAAGTGTACTAATGTATGGCCAAAGAGTAGTGATACCTGAGACTTTACAAAAAAGAATGTTGAAAGAATTCCGTAATAGACATCCAAGGATTGCAAAAATTAAAAAGCACTTATGCGCAGTTATGTGTATTGGCCAAAGATGGACAAGGAAGTTGAAAATGTAATAAAAGGCTGCAGAGGATGTGCTCTGGCAGTAAAATTGCCAACCTTGGCCAGAAGTAAAAGGACCACATATCAATTTTGCGGGTTCGTTAAATGGTTATTACTAATTAGCAGTAGTCGACAGTTTTACAAAATGGCTAGAAATTGTTAAGTGCAAAAGACCAACCTCCGAAACAGAAATCAATTTTTCACACAAATTATCCCTAAGATCTGGCATCTCAGACACATGATTGTATCTGATAATGGAACACAATTTGTGTCCAGTGAATTTAGAAAATTCTGCGAAATGTTCATGGTAGAACATAAAATGATAGCACCTTACCATCCCAGATCAAATGGACAGGCAGAGTGTTTTGTGGACATTTTTAAAAGAGCTTTGAGAAAAGAAAACAAGGAAGTCACAGACGAAGTAGCTCTGCAGCAATTCCTAAGGTTATACAGGGTGACATCGAACCCCAATACCCCAGAAGGAAGCTCACCAGTAGAACTGATGTTCACGAGGAAGGTGAAATTAGTTTTTGATAAACTGTTACCTGGCGAGGAAAGAAAAAGTATCAGGAATGACAATCCAAATTTTTTCAAAATTGATGATATGGTGTACATGATGTGGTATAAAAACAGAAAACAATACTAGGAAGAAGGAAAAATTACAAAGTACATAAGAAAAATGATGCACAGAATTAAAAGCAGAAAAGGTATTGAAAAAGACACAGAAATCAATTAAAGAAGAGATTCATAGAAAATAAACGAGACAGATTGGAAGAAACTATGGAATGGCTGTATGACATATTCCAGGTCCCAACACCATTACAGGTGCTTGAACTTATATGTACAAGTGCAAGAAAAAGGAAGAACACAGAGTTCCTACAAATAGACACCAAAAAGAAAAAATATTAAGTTGGAAAAAAACTCTAAAAAGGGAGGAGGGGTGAATAAAGCAAAATAAAATTAATTGCTGCCCAGAGGAAAAAAAAAACACTAGAAGGGGAGATGTAGCCCATGCTCTTAACCCCCAAGATTCCGAGTTCGATTCCAAGCAGTGACCTGAATAATATTACTAATAATAACAACAACATCGAAAAATACCATAGGTTCGAAATTTCTCCAAGACACCTGATGAAGGCTTGGAGGGTATATCAGCCGAAACGTTGTGTTAACAACAAACAAGATGAGGACAAATATCCGTCAATTGTAAATAATGTAAATAATGCACATAATTCCTCATCTCTTAAATATAGAACTATATTCCGTTTATTGTGTCTTTATCTATATTATCTGTCCATTAAGTTTTCGTTTAGTTTTCTGTTTACTCTGCTTTCATCTAACTTTTTCTCCTTGTTGCATTCTGTCTGTCTGATATACACACAGCCTGTTTGTTCATTTTATATATATATATGGTGACAGAGGACCAAGATATGCTAGCATGACCCATGCTAGCATGGCAAACAGATGTTAAATATTGATGATGTTAATGATAATGTATGTATGATAGGATTCCATACAGTTTCTGTCTACTAAATCTACTTTCAAGGCATTTGCAGGTCCATGGCTATAGTAGAAGACACTTGCCCAAAATATCACACAGTGGGACTGAACCCCTCAAACCATGTGGTTGTAGAGTGAGCTTCTTTACCACACAACTACGTTGCAGTTTTTACAAGATTATTTCATTTATTTTGAGAATAAGAAGGAGAAAAAGAAAAAAAACTATTATAATAACAAGCTTATTAAGAATACACTAGAGAGGTAATTATCATTAAAGAAAATATTGAATATCTAAGAAAATCTTTCTGGCATTATTAAACATTCTGTAATCAATAATTATAAAGTAATAATTATAACGATAAATATTTTTTTAATACTCCACACAAAATTACTTGACCTTATATATTTAGAAATATCTGTCAATGGATGGTTAACTCAAGTGACCTTTTCTTCAAGAACCTATTTCTTCTGACAGCCGAGTGAACTGAAGAAATGCACAAATAAAATAAATGCCTTAAAAATACAATAAAATATTTGCGAGTTCAAAGAAGAAGCATCTACATAATTGCTTGGCATGTTAGAAATAATGGCTATGTCTCCCTCAAATCATCTATCAACTTAATTAAGGAATGGACACACCTTAGAAGATGAGATGGCCACGACTGGAATGTCTATGATCATAGGTCTGCTCATTCAAGGCTGATCTAGTGCTAGATAGCAATACAGGAGCCTCTATGTGATTGCTTGGCATGCTAGAAATAACAGCCAACTCTCCCTCAAATCACCCCTCTCACCATCTCAAATAAGGAAAGGAGAAAGGAAATGCAGTTCTCCATATCCTTTAAAAGAATGGTCACAACTGGAATGACTTTGAGCAAAGTCTGTTTGATCTCGTTTCTGAGTGAAAGACAAGCTTGTCTCTAAGTCAGAAAGGACACACCAAAATTTCTAAATATTGAAAACTTCCTTGCACAAAAAGTAATTTTACTTTTATACTAAGGAACTGAGAGCTCATTATGAACATGTTGTGTGTAGATGTAATGCTGGAAGGTTCTTGCATTGGAGAACCCAGTAAACATGCAGAATGAACACGAAGAAGGAAGAAATATTATTTACATATGTTTATTCGTTTGCTCAACAGGTAGTTAAAGAGACAGCAGTAATTCTAGTGATAGTGACAACAAGGAGGGCTCATTGGTTAATAGTTGATAGTATAGAAGTCGCTGTCAGTAGAGAGTGAAAGAGAAAGGAATGCATGGTGCTGACTAGTAAAGAAGAAAAGATAAATGTGGCATCGTCTTTCTTGTGGCCAAAAGCCTCTCTTCGCATGTCAATGTGAAGGGAAGTGCTGCTCTTGATGAAGGCTGATGCAAAAGCTGGTGCCACTCCTTGGTCTGGCTTACACAAAAGAGGAAGAGATAGGAAATTCTCTCTGTTATATAGATTATGGTCAGTAATGTAGGTCAAACCCTAAACAAAAAACTGATTTTTCCTTGACCAGCACAGGTCCTAAGGGGTCGAGTGTTTCCTCATCAATCATCTAGTGTGGAAAGGATTTCCCCGTTTGTTTTGACAAGCAACAAGCGTGTGGATTTGGTCCTTTTTGAAGATGGCTGGGTGTGAGTTGAAGCAAGCATATTAACTTATACAGAGTTTAATGAGAATAGGAGATAATTTGACAGTGGCACTTTTTGAGTATAACATCTCCAGAACTGGTTACCTTGTTGGGATAATGACAACAAAGTGATGAAAATATGGAAATGCTAAATAGGTGAACCCATATCGGTATTTGCTTTTTTTATTTTTTATTAATATTTCCTTTAAAGTGTCCTCTCTGATGAGATAAATACGTCTTAACTACCTTTGTGAGAGTAGCCTAGCAGCACTTTGAAGAAATGATCTTTTACCATTTTTTGTTTTAATATTAGTAGCTTCTAAAATAAAAAAAAGTGCAATGACTTTGATCGTGCTTTTACTTTATAGTGCAATATACAAAGCTTGCAAATCTATGAAAAAACAGAAATAGTTTACACACGTAGTCAAACTCATTTTTTTAAAAATATTTTTTCTCTGTCCATCTCAAACCAATACTCTCATAGGAGGCCTGCCTGCTAAGATCACGGACACAGTGGAACTTTCTGAACTCATGACTGAAAACCCACCGCAACAAAAATAAAACAAAACAAAACAAAAAATTCATATACACACAGAAAATGTAGTAGGTTAAAACATTAGTTGTAACAAAAAAAAAAAAAAAAAAAACTCAAGAGTGGCCTTAAATAAAATCTCTGGGTTGTTGATAATGTGTATATAAAAAAAAAATGTCTTTTATTGATTATTATATTCTTTTTCTTATTATTTATTTACTTTCAGTATTTTAGTGGGTTTTATTATATTTTATGAGTTCTTTGATGCTGCCGGAGCAGTATGATGATCGAGATTGACTTTCTCTCTCTCTCTCTCTCTCTCTCTCTCTCTCTCTCTCTCTCTCTCTCTCTCATTCTCTCTCTCATTCTCTCTCTTTCCAAGTTGCCCCTTCCATATTTATTAATGTTCAATATTACTAATCTAAGTTATGAACCTGTTTTATTCAATATAGTGTGAATCATAATTGAAATAGAGTTGTGTCATGCATATATCCTGGGTGACAGGTGTGGCTAGATTGATACTCTCAGGACAAGCACTATGCTACAGTAAACACAGATGATGTTTGTCATGAACAGAAATTTTGTTCCCCCCCACCTTCCAGAAAAAAAGAGAAGAGGGTCTCTTTGTGTTATTTATTATTTCAACGATATGGTAGACTGGATACAAACTCAGGGGCTAGCTTAAGCTTAGTTAGCTAGCTCAACAGTTTGTTTTTATGGGTTTAACACAAGGCTTGCAAGGAAGAGGAGAGAGAGAGCAGTGAAAGACAAAAAGTAAATGATATTGACTGTGAAGAACAAACACCCGAGACAAAACAGCATACAAAATATATGTACATCACCACCACCACCACCACCTTAATTGTAATCTTTGTCATTTACTGTCACTGCATTTTCAATGACGTGGTGGAGGTGAGGGACAACCAAAAGCCTACATGAAAAATGTATCTGCTATCATGTATTAATATCATATTTAATTAAGAGAAAAAAAATTAACAAAAAATATAAAGAAGTGTTCCCTGCTGAGAACAAAACTAAGTGAAACAAATTGTAACATCTGATACAAAGCATCCTAATACCTAATTTTTATCCCTTTCTAACAATAGCAGAAGCAGCAACAGCAGCAGTAGTAGTAGTAGTAGAAGCAGCAACAGCAGCAGTAGTAGTAGAAGCAGCAACAGTTGTAGTTTAGCCCCAGGTTAGCATTGATTAACATGTTAACCTCTATGGCCTGTTGCTGGAATTTACTGGTGATACCATGAATTCTGTGGGTCACATTGCATACTGTTGTTTAATTACGAGGAAATGTGATTTTGTTTTGCATTTTTACAATATTTCATAATTAAACTTTAATATTTAGCACTCATGTTATTTAAAAATCCTCAAAACTTTGTCAAAGATACAGAATAAAATATTTTCTCAAATTATGAAAATGTACCACTGGTGGTGCATATGGAAGTTGTGTGAAGTTTGCGATGGACCATGGATGGTACATGTGGCAGTTAACATGTTAATGAGATCAATGATCAAATGTATTTTGGCTGTGACCTACCCTTCTGTTTTTTTTTTTCTCTCTCAAGCACTTAACCTGTCATTCAGTTTAAAATCTCTACATGATTGGTCTTTGAATGCCTTTGGTGGAATTCACTCTGTTGTAAGCATTTGAGCCAGTTCTCCAGATTGGGGATAAACAAGCATTTCTCAGAAACCCTGAAAAATAAGGATCATGGATGTTGTTTTTCTCACTGTGACTGTTGTTGTTGGCACTCCGTCGTTTACGACGTCGAGGGTTCTAGTTGATCCGATCAACAGAACAGAAATCCAATCAACAGAAATTAATGTGCAAGTGGCTGAGCTCTCCACAGACACGTGTACCCTTAACGTAGTTCTCGGGGATATTCAGCGTGACACAGTGTGACAAGGCTGACCCTTTGAATTACAGGCACAACAGAGACAGAAAGTAAGAGTGAGGGAAAGTTGTAGTGAAAGAGTACAGCAGGGTTCGCCACCATCCCCTGCCGGAGCCTCGTGGAGCTTTAGGTGTTTTCACTCAATAAACACTCACAACGCCCGGTCTGGGAATCGAAATCGCGATCCTACAACCGCCAGTCCACTGCCCTTACCACTGGGCCATTGCGCCTCCACTCACTATGACTAAATAGAAAACAAAATGTACAGAACATAAGGGCCATATATTACACCCATTTGTCTTGTCTTTCCATTTGTAAGACAGCAGTAAAGCATGATTTAAAAGAGTCTTGGCTGCTACTTCTAACAGACCAAGCAACCACACTGATACTCTCTCATTGAATCATATTTTCAATTCAGCATTGAGCTAACAATAAACTTGCCTCAAGTTCTCTACAACATTGTCACACTGTTCAAATACCTGAAATCTTAAATTAATTCCTGTAATATATGTAAGGTTTCCTTTAACAAATTTTTACAGCTATTTTGTTTTTTTCATTTCAATATGTTTATACTAAATATAAACATTTTGCTTAATTGTGTACGTGTGATCATGTATTTATTGAGACATTCACTCATTTACATGTGCAGATACACATATATAAGTATTCAAATATATTGTGTGAGTGAAAATCTGTGTGTATATGCCTGTACAGAGTAAATGTGTGAGAGTAAAAATTCATATATATATATATATATATATATATATATATATATATATATATATATATATATATATATATACTAGCTGGTATACCTGATAATTCTCGGGGGTAAAGATATTATATTGAAATGCCTTATTACTCTGATATAAGAAAGCAATTTCATTATAACTGCCACAAAAGGTGTATTTTCCGTGGCAAAAAAGTATAAAAAAACTGTCAGCTGGAGGAGGGAATCTCCATTCCAGCCCCTGGTGGTCTAGAAGAGGTTAGAAGGGTCAAGTGGCAAAGACATTATTCTGTTTAATGAAGGCATCTGGGAAATGTATAACTGTTGTCATTCACAGAAAAACTATTGTTTTACCATGAGAAAAGCACTGTTGAAGTGTTAAGTGAAATTTGGCAATTGAGGATCGAATCCACGCTATGCCTGCATGAAGCCTCTACAAATCCGATGGCAATTTTTCCCCATTTTTTAAACTACAGCCTTGGAAATAATGTGGGTGGGGAACATATTTTTATGAAAAAAAGTTTTGAAAATGCTTATGTACATTGCTCTCTCATCATCCCAGACCAATTTTAGCCATTTTTTTTTGCACTTCAAAACCATAGGAGGAGCCTTTTCAGTAAAAACAATATTTAAAAAATTGTTAATATTTTCAGAGGAAAAAGTGGGTAATCTAAGGGAGATTTAGCAATTGTTTCTAGCACATCCCAAGATAACCCTCCTTGTTTCTTTCTCACTCTTTCAATATTTTTCTCTCCATAAATACATTTATATGGGTTTCCAAGGTAAAACAGGCCTATTTAAATTTTCCTTTTTATTAGCAGTGTTCAGGTTTGAATAATTGTAACATCTTTGCCTTGCAAGCATTTCTGTATTTTGTTAAATTTTTGAATATAAATCTACCAATTAGAAAAGATGACTGAGAATTTAATGGATGAGTTCTTATAAAATTAACTATTTTCACTGTCTCCTCCAGTGTCATCTTCAATTTTCTTGGCATGCTCCTTGCTACCAGCAATGTGCCCATCTGACATTTGGTATTATACCTTGAATATTTTCCTGACATTACAAGAACCCCAAAAGCATTGACTTATACACATTTTGAGCACCTAATTTCATTTTCAATTATAAAATCATCCAAACTATTAAAAATAGATTCACTAGTTACATGTGATGGCAATGATTGGTAAAACAGAAAATCTTCCCTAATCATGCCATTAAATTCATACCGTATGAATGTACTCAAAGCAGCACAGCTAGAAATATCTTTACTTTCATCTAATTGTAAGGAATAGCTTTCACATTTAAGCATTCTTTTCACTATCAGATTTTTAACACTATCAGCCATGTCTTCCATTTGCTGCTTCAGAGTGTCGTTTGATAATGGAATCATAGCATAATTCCTTGCTACTTTGTCTCCATGCATTCTAAAGGCAATTGCTTTGGCAGCAGGCAGAATTAGTTCCTCCGCTGTTGTGTGTGGTTTTCCACTCTTCGCTATTAAAAGAGACAAATCAGACGATGCAAACGCAGCATTTATATTATCATAGCCAGTTGTTATTTTTTTTTCTATTGACTTTTGTTACAAAAGTAGTTCTTGCTGTCCTCTTTGAAAATATTCAACAGGTTTGTTCATGTTTTCTTTATGCTTCATTTCTAAATGTCGACAAAGTTTGGCTGGCTTCATGCTTTCATTTTACAATGTTTCATAACACAGAACACACTTTGGCTTCTCTTTGCCATCATGGTAGTTGTATATAAATCCAAATATGTACTCATCACAATGTTTACAAATTTTCCATTTTGAAACTTGATCCAGTATTTCTCGTTTAAACATGCTACATTCCTACACCTGTATTTTCACCATTTTTTACACTTTAATGTATTTCCAGTTTTTAACCAGAGATCCATAACAACCAGGATATTATATAACCAGATATACAAGGAATGGTTTTTCACTGATATAGTTAATACTGTTATGAAGAAAATGATTCATGAAGATGCATGTACAATACAGAGTTTGCTCAAATATGTTGTGTTCAAATGGGATCCTTTAAATCAGGGGTTCTCAACCATGTTTTGTCTATTGAACCCTTTGATTATTATTTTATTCCAGTGGGCTGCCATAACCATTCAATGTTTAAAATCTAGTTTTATAGATGCTTCTTCCAAAATTCCTATTTGGTTTCTCATACATTCACTTATATTGGTTGAACGACATAAAACATTTGAGAAAGAAATTTAGCTATTTCTTGCAATAAATTCATCGAAATCAAAACTTTTTCATGGACCCGTAATATACTAATGTAGACCTCCACTTTACTATACTGTTTGCATGAACCCCTCAAAAATCTTATATGGACTCTCAGGAGTCTAATGGACCCCAGTTGAGAACCCCTGCTTTAAAATTAATGCTGGCCTAAAAATGTGAATCATATTCACATGTGGTCCTTTACATAGGCACTCTATCTGTCAAACCTATTTTGCATCATATTTTCATTGGTTCCACCAGTTAAATATTGTAAAAAATTATGTGATTTTTGATTTTTTTAACCATATAATATTCTAATTCATCACATAAACTACCATACTGATTTACAGAACAGGTATCACTGGTGACCTTCACAGTACAGAATGATTATATTCATTCTGTACCGTGGCACTCACCAGTGATATACATGTTTAAAAATGTTAAAATGTTCATTATACCTCCATTTATGAATTTTTTCGTTTATTTATGATTAATTTTTCTCTGTAGATTATATTTCAGATATTATATAAACCTTAGTAGCTTCTTTTTCTCAAAGATTTTTTAATGGAGGGTAGCACTACAATGATGGAAATGGCAGTAATTTGCACCCTTCTGATATGTACAGAATACAGACATTCTTTTACTTCTTTCTGTCATTAGACTGTGGCCATACTGGGGTACCGCCTTGAATATATACTTGCCCAAGGTGCCATGCAGTGGGACTGGACCTAGAACCATGTGGTTGGGAAGTGGCTTTTTCTCACACAGTCACACCTGTGCCAGCAAGGTGTCTGCACATTTAATGATATTTGAACAATGTAATTAATGTAGTTCGAACAACAATAATATGAGGCTCAATTAAGAAATATCACCATTAGGAGTCACCGTTGACTTCTATGGTATATTAAGAATATAGTGTGGGAAAATATACCATGACTTGTCACAAGTGACTTTCAAAGTATACTAAGAATATAGCATGGAGAGTCATCAGTGATTCCCATGGTAGGCGAAGTGATAATGTTGTTAGTAGTCAATGTCTGAATGAGAAGTATATAAGAAAATGTCATATGCCATATCTAAAATATATAGTAATAACAGCAACAGTTTCAAACCTTGCTATACTTTTGATATCTTCTTTAGTACTGTTGAGTACTAAAGTACAGAAATCAGACACACAAGAAGTTATTATATTTAGAATGCTTCTATTGTGCGTTGTGACCTTATCAAAGTCTATTGCATAGTAGATGCATATAAAGTTTTAGACATATTTTTTTGACAAATTTATCATGAGTAATATGACATTTTATACTGCAGCTATTCAAAACTGAACTTAGCTCACAGACCTCCAATAGTAATTTTGCAGATCCTGAGTCAGGAACCACTGACACACCCATGCACATGCACGCACGCACACACACACACACACACACACACACACACACACACACACGCACGCACACACATTATTGATCTCCAGATGGATGAGAGGCAAAGTTGAATTTAGCAGGATAGCAAAGAGCTGCAACAAAACATCACACAACTGTAATGTTTCTGTCAATCCGCTGCCCATCCATGAAGGAATGATGCAATGTTTTTATGGGTGGGAGCTTTTATTGGGGCCAGCGTTTCCATAAAAATTGTACAGGGTTTGAGTAATGCATAAGTTTTTAAGTGAATTTGTTTATCTAGAGATGTAATGACAACAAATATATCATAAATAAATTGTCTCTGTTATTGTTCAGACCAAAGTCAGCTCTGGTTAAGCAGGCCGATGATCAAAGGCATTCCAGTCATGACTATCCAACATTTTTCAGTTATTCTGAGCCTAGGACTACAGTCTCCAACTGTAACATGTTCTTTATATTCAATATGGTTGGGTTTATTTTGAAGGAAATTTGGCTACTGTTTCTTTGTCAACCTACCACAAAGAAGCTGCCTTGTTGGCTTGACTTTTCCCAGATTGGAGGCATTGATAACAATGTTGTGTAGAATGGGACAATGATTAACTGGTAGTTCTCAGACAATGAGCTGTTTCTTTACTGTAACAAAATACCAAAGGGCGTGCACCCACCTGCTACACACACACACTTTCTCTCTCTCTTTCTCTCTCTCTCTCTCTTTCTCTCTCTCTCTCTCTATATATATATATATACACACACAAACACATGTGTGTGTGTGTGGTACAGACACAGCTGTATGAGGGGAGTCGCAAAGTTTGTTTTGTGATTACGTTTTGGGGTACTGTAGCTCTGGGTCAACCAAAGCATCATAAGTGGTTTTGGTAGATGGAAATTGAATGAAGCCTATCGTGTGTGTGCATATATATGTATAAGCCTGTTGTGTGTGTGTGTGCTTGTGTGTGCATATATGTGTATAGGTGCAGGTGTGGCTGTGTGATAAGAAACTTGCTTCCCAGCCACATGGTTCTGGGTTCAGTCCTACTACGTGGCACCTTGGGCAAGTGTTTTCTACTTTAACCTCAGTCTAACCAAAGCTTTGTGAGTGGGTTTGGTCAATGGAAACTGAAAGAAGCCCACTGAATATGTATATATATCTATGTGTATTTGTGTCTGTGTTTGTTCACCCATCACCACTTGACAACTGGTGTTGGTGTGTTTGCATCCCTGTAACTTAGCAGTTTGGCAAAAGAGACCGATAGAATAAGTACCAGACTTAAAAATAAGTACTAGAGTCAATTCATTTGACTGAAAATTCAAGGTGGTGCCCTAGCATAACTGCAGTCTGACTGAAACAAGTAAAAGATAAAAGATAGAGATATATAAATGCACACACACACACACACACACACATGTATACATATATGCGTTTCTGCCACATTGCTTTGTAAACAAACTTCACCATTATATGGGCAATGTCATTTGTTTGCAATCTTCCATGAAAACATGTACAGACATTACACTGTTCATGTTCAAAGAAGTAGGGAAAACATTGCCTTGCTTAAAAAAACGAAAGGCACTCGGCTGTAGAAACCTGCCTCAATGAAACTTGTCTAACCAATGCAAGCATGGAAAAGTGAATGTTAAAATGAGAATGATGATGATGATTTCTCTCTCTCTCTCTCTCTCTCTCTATCTATCTATACAGAAACATATACAAAATATAGTTAAGATTCTGTTGAATTAGGTACTTAAATTGAGGCACCTTGCTAAGTTGGTATAATTTACACACCCAAACAATACTAATTGAATATTGAATATCAAGACTCCATGTAGGGGTGTTTGTACCCAATATTCCTACCATGTGTGCAGACAATGCAACCCAGCTAAGTGAAGATATCTGCTCTTGGTAAATCAGACATGTACTTTTTATAAAGGTACCTGTCACCTAAGTTTCAAACTCTCAACTTCAACAACTATGTAGAC
The DNA here is from genome assembly GCF_046866305.1 of Octopus bimaculoides. Lineage (NCBI taxonomy): Eukaryota > Metazoa > Mollusca > Cephalopoda > Octopoda > Octopodidae > Octopus > Octopus bimaculoides. The sequence continues at coordinate 17,008,273 of NC_142940.1, read as the reverse complement.
TATACTGACCAATTTTTACTCCCAAAGATGATGCAATGGTACAAAATGGGGATGCAATAATTGTAAAGTAATGGTTTCAAACAGGTAGGGAGAAAATAACAAGAAATCAGAAATTATTCATTTTGACCCAGTAACCAATTTTGCTCCATTTCCATGTAGTAATTGCAAGTGTTTGACAGAATGATGAAAAATATAGGCAAAAATAAGAACAGTAAAAGGTTTGATTTAAGGAAAATCATTTAAATAAATATGCAATAATTCTAAAACCAAAAAGAATGCTTTCAGCTGTTGAGAGATAGAATTTTATAATTAAAACTAAATTCAAAATTAAAATTTTGGAACATTTGTTTACTCGTTTCATAAAATAAGACCAATTTTCAATGCCTCATTGAAATAAGTTTAGAAGTAGAAATGTGTGTGTGTGTGTGTGTGTGTGTGTGTGTGTGTGTGTGTGCCTTTAACTGTGATCAGTCAAGCCCAGGGTCCATTGCTCAGTGATGCATTGAAAGAAGGAAACTGAGAGACAATAACTTCTTTCTCTTAATCGCCCTATCTTTATATACATTCATATGTGCGCATCCACACACACAAATACATACATACATATGTACATACATACATACATACATACATTTTCAAGAGTTTCCCTTTTCCCTGTCATCCCAAAGCATCAACAATTCCCTTCGGAATTGTAAGCTGCTTTGGGAGTGGGTAGTACTGCTTTTTAATTGAATTACTGATGTCTCTAAGGTGGCAAAATCTTATATTTTTTAAGAAGTCAAGATATCCTTGTATACTGAAAGAGAGCCACTTCATACCTGATTGTTGGGAGGTGGGAGGGACCTTCTTGTATTGAGTACTACATGCCCTTAGTAGCAAGGGACCCCCAGTATCATCAGATGCCCAGGGCAATTGCCTCCTCCGCATCCCTATAAATCTGGCTCTGCTGGTGGACCCCCATAGCCATTCTTGCATTATCATATCAACTATTTAGGTGATTTTGGGGTTGGCGGAGCTCCTCAATCCACTATAGCAATTCACCTAGGTTAATAATTCTCAACCATTTTTTACCTATGGAGCCCTTTGATTACTATTTTACTCTGGTGGACCCCAACAGCCATTCAATGTTTAAAAACTAGTTTTATAGATCCTTCTTTCAAAATTCCTCTTTTCTTTTTCACATATGCACTTGTGTTGGTTGAACTGTAAAATGTTAGAGAAAGAAACCCAGCTGTTGCTTGAAATAAATACCCCCAAAGCAAAATTTTTTCATGGTCCCTTAAGATATTCTTTGCACCCCCAATTTACTATTGTATTTGTATGGACTCCGCAAAATCTTATATGAACCTCTGTTGAGAACTATTGACCTAGGTGAAGGCCGTTCTACAGCTTGGTGGTCATCATAACTGTCTTTAACTTGATGAGCTACAACGGTCAAACTTCCAAGTGTAAAGAGTAGAATTGGTTTGTACAGACTCTCACTTTGAAGTCACTAAGCACAGGCAGGAAGGAAACCCTATAGCACCAAGGATTGGTTTACATAGTCATTTGAGAGTGTACTGCTCTTCAAGACCTTCAGACATGAGAAAACTGCCATCATTTAAGCGACTAGCATGTATTCTTTTGTACACACAGTGGAATTTACATATTATAATTGCTGATAATGTTATCAAATGTTTATTGTTATCAAAACCAGCTGGCCCCAGACATTAAAATAAATTTTAAATTATTCCTTTATTACAATCAAAACTGTGGATATTGATATCAAAAAGTTTTAAGTAAACTGTTACAGAACAACAATAAATACTATAGACTTCAAAAGAAAAGTGCACTAGCTACAGAGATATGTTAAGTGTATGGTGATGGTGGATGTGGATGGCAGATGTGGTGGTGATAGTGGAGGTGGAATCATATGTTAGTGCAGGAGTGGAGATAGTGATGGGGTAAGTTTGGTTGGTGTGGCTGACAGCATTAGTTTATGTGAGTGTGAATTTATGTAAACAATGTGGTGTGTGTGTGTGTGTGTGTGTGTGTGTACATAAACAGAGGAAGCTGTTATAATCATAGATGTTATCAAACAATTACTGTTATCAAAATTAGCATGTCTCAAATACTTTATTTACAATAAATTAAAAATTATTCACTTATTAGAATCAATGTTCTGGCTTTGCTATCAAAATGTTCAAGGGAAATAGTATATAACCACAGTAAATCACTAGAGATTAAAATAAGTGTGTTACAGAGACATAATAGGTGTATGATTGTGGTGGTGGTGCTGGTGGAACCGTATGTGGAGATGTTGCTGTGTTAATTAGGCTGGCAGTTTTGGTGTATATGTGTACTAACATATATGAATATCCATTTGTTTTTACATCTGTTTGTCCATTGCTGGCATGGTTAGGCAAATATATTATTGAAGCATTGTTTTACAACTAGATGCCTTTTGTTTCTTTAACTCTTACTTGGTTGTCAAATGTGAGATCACTTATTCTGCAGGTCTTTAAAGGCATAAAGCCAGTGAATGATTTATTGACCAAAAAAAATGACAACAAAGCCACCACTTGTAACCCAGACATTTTTGGAGAAACACAAATGTAAACAACCCCCCCCCCCACACACACACACAGAGGCTGTACAAAGACCGTAAGTACAAAGAACACTTGGAAAATAAACTCCATCAAATGTCCAGGTGATTCTCAGGAAGCAGTTGATAGGTTGCAACCTAGTGGACCTAATTAGTAGTGAGTAGCAAGAGTAAAAACTAGTTGGGAAAACATTCAGGGTGCTTGGCAACAATAGGCCCCTCCCAAGGAATGAATGACAGATTGTATGATGCTTGAGTGTGATGCATGATAGTGACACATAGACCTTGAACATAGAGGACCTACAAAGGCTAGAAAGAGCTGAAGTGAACATGCTCTGAATGATGTGTAATACTGTGCATGAATGACGAAAACATAAATGAGCTGAGAGAAAGACTGAACATAAAAGGAATCAGGTGTAGTATACGAGAGATAAGGCTAATTAGTATGGACATGTGACAGGTGTGCAGAAGGACAACTGTATAAAGATGTTCAGTGTGCTTGAAGTAACTGGAACCTGTGGAAGAGGGTGATTAGAGAGACTTGGGACAAAGTGGAGAAGATGTTACACCTCTTGAAGGAGATGACAAAGGACTGTATTATCCACACAGGCATGGTAAACAGATGTGAAAATGTGTGTGTGTGTGTGTGTGTGCAAGCATGCATTGCTAGGTATATGCATGTAGGTCTACCTACAGTCTTTAACCTCTTTGATAGCCTATCACCTCCTTAACATCCATATCACTTGCTCCTCTATCTCTTATCCCTCGCATCACATATCTCTATCACTCACATGTCTCTTGCCATTATTACCACTATTACATGTGTCTCTTTTTGCCCATACTTTTATCTCTCTTGCATTTTCTTTCTGCACCGAAGCTTCCAATACTACTCTCTCTCTCTCTCTCTCTCTCTCCCTTCCTTTATCAATCACTATATAATGCTGTCAGTATAACTCAGAGGGGCAGTGAGTCTCTCTTCTGTTTGCCACACATTGCATTCTCTTACCATACCCTTTATTGCTCATTGACTGTTTGATATACATTGCATTATTTTTACCCATATCTATTGCTCATCTCTCAATCACTCCCTCTTCTCCTCAATTCCCACTCTACTGTGCTCCAGTGTGATTGAAGAAGCACCAGATCTCTTCTGTTCACCATACATCACTTCCAGACATGGTAACACTGCACCTATTCTGACCCTCTCCTCATCACTCCTTCGTGACACTCACTAGTACAGGACCCACTTACTTCCCATTTACCATGCCTCTACCCTCATCACTTCTGTGTAGGTAGCTTACATTGGACCACTTGTGCCCAGTTCACTCAACAGTTGTCTGCACTTTCTATACTCTCTGTCATCATCCCATGTCACTCTGCTAGCATTCTTTTTCTCCTACATATACTGGACCTCAGCTACCCCCTCAGTCATCACCCAACCCCTTGGATCACAAAGACTTGTGTCATCTCCCTGCCATCTCAGTCTCAATCTTTCTGCACCCATGCTTGCAATACTACTCTCTCTCTCTCTCTCTCTCTCTCCCTTCCTTTATTAATCACTGTATTATGCTGTCAGTATAATATTCACACCAGTACTGAGTACTACCATAACTCATCCCACTTTCACACTTCTCCCCCAACTCTCTCTTTCTCATCACTGTCATTCAGACTTTTTGTTCTGTAATGAATCTGGCAAGTGGGCAGAGACATGGGTATGTGAGGTCTCTGTACAATGTGAAGCTGTGAAGACTTATTAGTCTTGTTGAGGACATGACGACTTTTAGCGTAGGTGGTATGAAAAAAGGCACTTGTTACACACTGTAGGGTAACTGGTGTTAGGAGAGCATGCAATGATAGATACCATACTAATATGAAATGCAAGCAAAATGAGGTCTCTCAACCAATGTAGAGAGATCAGAACTGTCCAATACATGTCAGTATATATAGAAACAAAACAATAATGATGATGGTGATGATGATGATGATAGTGTGTGTGACAGGCTTCTTTCATTTTCCATCAATGAAATCCACTCACAATGGTTTGGCCTGCTCTCTCTCTCACACACACACACACACACACAATGAACAAACCATGGAGGATAATGTTATCAGTTATTGCTTGAATAAATGAAAAATGATTTGCTCATTACAATCAAAGGCCCATATATTGTTATGACCTCTGCTTAATGTTATCATTTAGCAATTATTATCTGCTGGTAAGTGTTGTTGTAAAAAAAAAAAAAAAAGATTTGTCCTGAAGCCATCACAATAAGAAATAGCTATTACTGTAAGTAAGTAAGCATACTGATGTTCTAACTAAATGTGCAGACTGTTCAAATATATGTAAATGTATAAATATGAATATATTTGCATATCTGTAATGTATATGTGTGCGTGTATGATGGTTTTGTATTTGTTAAGCTTGAGTTTTCTTACTGCCAGATTGATACAACACACACACACACACACACACACACACACACACACACACACACACACACAGCTTGGGCCCTTTGGCTTACTTATATCATGACCAATCAGCAGACAGAATTTCTTTCTCAAAAGTCAGTATTGCCTGCTATTCTTGTCAGACTTCCTGTTGACAGAAAGAATGGCTGGTTCTTAATTCTAATTCCATCCTGCTCTGTTTTATACCCTTCCAACACCCTGATCTAGAAGCCAGTGGCTGCATGAAATTGAAATAAAATGCCTGGTGTCTGCTGTAGTATGGAATATTTATTTGTGTGTGCTTATCTCTCTCTCTCTCTCTATTTTGGCACCCTTTTTTGGTTAAATATGTCCATTGTGCAAGCTCTTCTTTTAATGAATTTTCTGTTGTTGATTTATTCTTTTTTTATTGAATGGTGGCATGTGTAGTAGCTGATGTTGTTTAGTCTCTGGTTACCCTTGGCTGAGCAGACTTACAACCAAAAGTATTTCATTCACAACTATTACTCTTACTCTTTTACACTTTTACTTATTTCAGTCATTTGACTGCGGCCATGCTGGAGCACCACCTTTAGTCGAGCAAATCGACCCCAGGACTTATTCTTTGTAAGCCTACTACTTATTCTATCAGTCTCTTTTGCCAAACCGTTAAGTTACGGGGACATAAACACACTAGCATTGGTTGTCAAGCGAAGTTGGGGAGACAAACACAGACACACAAACATATACACACACATACACACACACACACATATATATATATATATATATATATATATATATATACATATATACAACGGGCTTCTTTCAGTTTCCATCTACCTAATCCACTCACAAGGCTTTGGTTGGCCAGAGGCTATAGTAGAAGACACTTACCCAAGGTGCCACGCAGTGGGACTGAACCCAGAACCATGTGGTTGGTAAGCAAGCTACTTACCACACAGCCACTCCTACGCCTATTTTTTCAATTTTTTTTTTTAGACTCACCTTGACTGTTATTTCTAGTTGAATCAGTGAGCATCGAGAGGCTTCCTTGTTGACTTGTATCTGTGGATACTGTTTGTCTGTATTGTTAATCGCTTGCAAAAAAAGTATATTTAATGTATACTTTTATCTTGTTTCACTCATTGTACTGGGGCCATGTTGGGAGCCTTCCTTGAAGCGTTTAGCTGAAGAAATTGACCCCCATACTTATTAAGTCTGGTACTTATTCTGTTAGTCTCTTTTGCCAAGCTGGTAAGTTACAGGGAATGTAAACAAACCAACACTAGTTGTCAGGTAGTGTAAAGACAAATACAAAGACACACACACACACCTATATGATGTGGCTTTTGGGTTCAGTCCTGCTCCATGGCACACAGGGGAAAGGTTTTCTACTGTAGTCCCAGGCCAACCAATGCTCTATGAATGAATCTGGTAGATAGAAACTGTACAAAAAACATTGTGTGTGTGTGAGTGTGTGTGTGTGTGCATATATGTGTGTGCATAAAAAAAGTACTGTGCTGCCAGCAGTCATCATATCCTTATTGTTTAATGTCTGCTTTCCGTGCTGGCATGGGTTGGATGGTTTGACATGAAGCTGGTCAGCTGGGAGCTGTCCAGACTCCAGTTGTCTGTTGTGGCATGGTTTCTACAGATGGATGGCCTTTCTAATGCCAACCACTTTACAGAGTGTGCTGGGTGCATTTTATATGCCACTGGCACAAGTGCATAGCACTGGTATGAGTGCTTGGCATGTGGCACCGGCACCTGAAAGGGCAAGCCTGTAAATGTGGAAGACAGGGATCTTACTTAGCTTGATGTGTCTTATCAAGAACAGCAAACAGTGAAGTTGGTTATTTCTTTGTCTACAAATCATCCATTGGCTCTGCACTTTCAAAGATGCATGGTATGAGAGATCATTACTTGTAATACAGGTTGGCAACATGAAGAGCATCTAGCTGTAAAGTAATGTATATCAATAATTCATCCCATGATGGCTCAGAAAAACGAAATTAAAATTGAAGGAAAATGAATGAACATCTTAAGGAAGCTTAAGTTTTCTTGTGTCTACAGACATGTGAAACAGGAACAAATGTATATACATACATACATACATACAAATAAACACACACATATATATATCATGATAAGAAAACAGTGATGGTGCAGATGATAGTTATGATAATATTATATATTGTTAGTGTTTGTGAATGGATGAATGGATGGATGGATAGATTGATTGATTGATTGATAGCACCTTGTTAGTTTATATTGTCTTTTAATTCTGGCAGATTTCCAAGTCTAGGGAATTTACACAAACTATCTCGTTAGCTTTCAATGATGTTTTTATCATTATCATCATCATTATTTTTATTACCTTTATTATTCATGGTTTGAGAAATACATCAAAACTTATCTTTCTTAAAACAAGAATTAAGTACAGCTTGGAAAACAGGCATAAAAATATTCAAGGTTAAACAAATGGCGTATGAGAATGCCTCAGTAATATTTACACTTCCTTGTATTGCTATTCCCTGGAATATCCCTGATGTCTATAATTACAGGTAATCTGTTTGTGCTTGCAAATGTAGTTATGTATCATTCCAGTTGTGTCAATTACAAATAGGATGATTGATCATCATCATCATCATTTAACATCCACTTTTCCATGCTTGCATGGGTTAGATAGAATTTGAGTCACATTTTTCAATAACAAGATGCTCTTCCTGTCACCAACCCTCTCACCCGTTTTCAGTTAAGATAATATTTTTCCATAGCTAGACATATTTTTCACAGAAGACTGGAAACAAACAGCATCACTTGTGATGTTCATTTACAAGTATCACATGATCTGAAGACAAGGTACACACAAATAAACACAGACACAGATTCATATATGTATTTACATACACAATGGGTTTCTTCCAGTTTCCATCCACCAAATCCATTCACAAGTCTTTGGTTGATCCAGAGCTATACTAGAAGACATTTACCCAAGGTGCCACATAGCAGAATTGAACTGAGGCTACATGGTTAGGAAGCAAATTTTCCAACCACACAGCACATTTCCTTAAAAGCCATAATACATTTTTAATTCAATAGCCAAGTCAGTGTCATACCTTAACTTTTTTTCCTTGCTTCTGTACATTATAGTGATTTAGTATTGCCATGACAATTATTAAAATACTATCAGAATTTTTGTCATGGAAAATGATGTGCTATCCGGTAGTGTGTCTCAGCACTAATTTTCCACAGCATCTTCACAATGTTGTTTTTAAAGACAGCTGGAGTTTCTTAACATATGAATATTAGTGGTTTTCCACGAAGGAGGTGAAATTTAATAGCATGGCATATGAAGACAATTTCTGCTTTGTCATTGTATCTCCAAGTATGTTTTGGGGGAGATAATGTGAGATATCCTGATACAGTGTGGTATATTGTTTCTGAAAATATACCAAATGTTATGTTTAGCCCTCTATTGTATATTGTAGGAATTATGGATAGTCCTTTCACAAAATCTCATGGTGATGGCTTGATTCTGTATAATGACACTGTTTAGTCCCAAGTCCACTCTGATTGAGTGGGCCTATTATTCCATCTTATTTTTAGGTGTAATGCATTTAGGGCTACCTTATAAAATATGTCATTTCTTTTTTTAAAATGTAGAGTATGCTTTTAGGGGAGATTTTGTTGCTTTTTATTACAAGTCAAGAGATCACATAGATCTTGTCATTGACTGCGCCCTTGTTGGCTTATGTGGTCAATTTAATTACTTTTACTACTCCAGTTTTTAAATTATCATCATTGCTAATCATTAACATAATTTCTTTGATTATAGGTGATTATAGATGTGGTGTATTGCTGTACTCAATAAGACTTGCCCACCACAACAGAAATGAGATCCTAAAACCAAGGTAGCATGTAAAAAGCATTGGCGTGGGGACTGACACCACATAAAAAGCACTGGTGCTATGTAAAAAGCACTAGTGATGGTGCCACATAAAAAGCACCCAGTATGCTCTGTAAAGTGGTTGGTGTTAGGAAGGGCATCTGGCCACAGAAACCAAGCTAAAATAGACTATGGAGCCTGGTGCAGCCCTTGACCTTGCCAGTTCCGATCAAGCCATCCAACTCAGGCCAGCATGGAATACAGGTGTTCAATGATGATGATAGGTCTGCTTAACCAGGGCTTTTCTTGGATAAGATAACAAGTTAGTGTGTCTAAAAGTTAAAACAAATGATAAGATTAAAATGGTTGCAACACATAGTATGATCCATGTTGGTTTGTTTACATCCCTGTAACTTAGTAGTTTGGCAAAAGTAACTGATAGAATAAGTACCAGGCTTAAAATAAGAAAGCACTGGGGTTGATTTATTTAACTAAAAATTCTTGAAGGTGGTGTCCCAGCATGGCCAAAGTCTACTGACTGAAACAAGTGAAAGAAAGAAAAAAAGAATGAAAGAAAGAAAGAAAGGAAAATAGAAGGAAGGAAAGAAAGAAAGAAAGAAAGTGAGACTGAACCTGAAACCATGTTGCTTGGGAAGCAATTTTCTCAATCACACAGCCCACACCCGCATCTACGCTTGACAAAGAACGACAGATTGTCTTGGTTGGAACACCTTTGATCACAGGTTTGAGCAACCAGAGTTGACCTGGTACTAAACAACAGCAAAAACAAACTGTTAGCAAATAACCAATATATAGCGCTAGCAACAGAGCATTAAAACGATATATATATATATATATATATATATATATATATGTATATATATGAAAAACACATTCTCTTGCTTTTGCTTCTATAAAACAAATTAATTCACAAAATCCTCAATTGAAAATTGAAGGAAATGGTTCCCATCACTATAATCATCCCATAAGTATTAGATGTTAAATCTCATCTTACAGAGCTTATAATATATATATATATATATATATATATATATATATATATATATATATATATATATATACATACATACATATAGATACACACACATACATATCTATATATCTATATATATATATATATATATATATATATATATATATATATACACAAATTTTTGTTGTGTTTGTTTGTTTAATATTCTATAATTGCTGTGTTAGTGTATTTCCTGTTCATATCCCTGCAGCAGATGGAATTCTAAGATTCTAAGATCTCAATTGCAATTTACATGAAATACCCCCATCACCACCACCAACAACAACAACTACAACCCTAAAAATAAAGCAATAAATTATGAAAAAAAAAAAATATTGCAATAGATTTGTTTTTGTTTTGATTATTTGTTTAGTTTGTCTTTATACTTGTTGTTGTTGTTGTAAAGCAAGAAGAAGAACAACAACAGTTGAAACAAAGCTGTCATTTGTTTGAAGACTTAAGATGAAAGATATTTCATAGAGATAAATAATGGTTTTAGTAGAACAAGGCATTGCATTTGGTAAACTTGGACATTGTGTTAGTGCTGTGTGGTGTGATAAACAACAAACTGAATGCACCACATTTAATATTAACCACTGCTGCCGCTGCCACCACCGCCGCCGCCTTCACTGTCGCCACCATCACCATCACGACATTATCTTTACATTAGCCAGAATTCAGTGTTTTCATAGGACGGATCTTAGTTAGAAACTAGCCTGAAATATGTATAATCTCTTAGTTATTTAAGAGAGACAGCGAAAGAGAGAGACAGCGAAAGAGAGACAGACACATACACAGACAGATAGATAGATAGAAAAGAAGAGGGAGAGATGGAGAACTTGGGATATTCTTATCATTTTCCAATTCTATTTCAAAGAAAGAAAGAATAAAAATAAATAGTAAAAACAAAAAAAACAACAATAACAAAAAAAAACCATTTCCATACTCCAGTTAGCATTTTTGAATGCACTGTTAGAATTGTGATGATAGTGATGGTGATGATAACTGTGATGATGGCGATTATGATGGAGGTGATTGTGATAGTAGAAAATGATTGTGATGCTGATGATAATGATGACAGTGATAAAGATGATGAGGAAAATGATGATAAAGGTGATAATAAGGATTAATCATTCTCTCTTCACTTCATTCAATTATCTCAGATTTTTCAAATTCTCAATTACCTTTTTCTTGCCCTGGCCCAATGCCTGCACCCCACCCCACCCCACCCCCGCCAATCTCTCTTTCTCCTCAACTTCTTCTCCTTAACATCTTTGTTCTCTCTCTTTGCTATCTTCGCACCATTTTCGGTCTATTTCTTTTAAGACCATGGCTGCAAGAGGGAAAATACCCCAGGGGAGCATTCTGCATACTCTATACAAATAAGGTTGAGGCTCACATGTCTAATATATAGTGAGTTGAAAAAGATTTCGATCAACTCAGATTATTCAAGCAATTAGTGGACAGAAACTCCCTCTAGGGATGTTTAAAAATCTAAAAACAACATGCAAGCCAGATATTGCCAATAAAAGCACTTAAATGAAATCTTTAGAAAAATGTAGAAAATGTAGAAATGGTGTAGTGTGAGTGGGTTTTTTGTCTTTAAAGCCAGTTGGTTAAATCAAGGGATATTTTTCAATCTTGTTGGACCTCAGCAAATCATATTCTTACTCAGCAAAGACTAAGCATAATCAATCCTCATCATCGTCGTCCTTCTCTTCCCCTCCTCATGATGATGATGATGATAATGATGATGATGCCCACTTTTCCATGCCCACATGGGTCAGATAGAGTTTGTTGAGGCAGCTTTTCTATGGTTGGATGCTCTTCTTGCTGCCAACCTTCATCTGTTTCTATGCGAAGTAATGTTTCCTCATGGCCGGACATGTTTTCATGGAAGATTGAGAACAAATATCACTGCTTGAATGATAATGATACATGCTTCACAACTATTGTAGCCTAACATCAAAACAAGGGGATATAAACACTCATCCACACACACACACACACACACACATGCACGCAAACACTCCCACCCTCTTCACACACAATAAGCTTCTTTCAATTTCCTTCTGCCAAATCCACTCACATTTTTTGTGAATGCCATTTCTAATACAGTCAAAATATATGCATGAGGATTTAGACTTTGAAATTTGAAACATGGGAAAAAAGGGGTAAAGGCTGATAACTGTATGTGGAAATTTGCATAAAAATATCATAGTTTTTGTTTAGTCCTTTAATTAGCAACAGTTGAAAATTAATCAGAGACTGTTGCTGGATTTTCTACTTAACTTCTGTTGCATACATGTACACACACATTTTTATATACATATGTACACGCACATGCATATATACATAATCAGGTCCAGAGTTGCCAGTACCACCTGACTTGCCTTCGTGCCGGTGGCACGTAAAAGCACCCACTACACTCTCGGAGTGGTTGGCATTAGGAAGGGCATCCAGCTGTAGAAACTCTGCCAAATCAGATTGGAGACTGGTGCAACCATCTGGTTTCACCAGTCCTCAGTCAAATCGTCCAACCCATGCTAGCATGGAAAGCGGACGTTAAACGATGATGTTGATGATGATGATGATGATGATGATAAGAAGACATATTCACAAGGTGGCATGCAGCAGAACTGAACTTGAAGCCATGTGGTTGGGAAGTGAACTTCTTATGTACACAGCCATCCCTGCACCTACAGATGTTGAAATAGAGAGAATGGAGTGATGCTGATGATAAATATCAATAATATGGTTAAAAGAAAGTCCTCTAGGGGAGTGTCCTGTATATTAAGTACAAATACATACAGTAGGTTTTCACATATGTAATTTAGTGAGTTGATAAACTTCAATCAACTGAGATTATCCAAGCAATTAGTCATAAAATATTAAGCAACTCATAAGATACATTTGGAACTATTCTTCAAATAGTCATTCATCACAAACATGAAGGTGTGGTTTCTTGACCAGCTAAAAATGGCAAACAAATCCTCTTACTATCAACATTGGCTAATGCAATATAGATTTTATTACTATGCTCATAACTTGAATGCCTTTGCCCATAGATCAGCCTATTCAGGTTAGGCCTGGGGTTAAACAATAACAATATGAATATAGTTCTCACTGAAATAATTCAATATTTGATTCATGATCCCACTGTGATAATCATATAATGCTAAATTGATGTATTTTGTCTGGGTTCAGGGACTTATCATTGTAGGAAAAGGGTATAAATATATTATGAATAATTACTTCATCAGTCCCAGAGGAATAAAAGATAAAGCTGACACTGGTATAATTTGAGTTCAGAACAGCTAAAGAATATAATCTGATGCTGTAACGTAAAGAAAGTCTCCACTATTCTTACTGTATTCACCTGACAGTCATATGGTAACTGGCTCCATTAACTCTTTAGCATTTAGATTACTTTGTCAAATGTAATGCTAATTTATTCACCTTGTCTTGAATTAATTATGCATTATCTCATAGCTTCTAGATTTTGATGATGTGATTGTTTATTTTTAGAAAGTCATTGCAGGGCAGGTGTAAGAGGTTGGATCTAGTCTGTACTAGCATAAAACAGGTAGAATATTTTGGCCTGATGCAGCCAGTTTAAATGCTAAAGGGTTAAGACTATTTTTGGATGACACACAAAACAGAATATATCTGACATATTGATGTATTTTTTTTTCCTGCCTCTTCTACCGCAATTACCAGCAACTAGATATTACCTTTGTCTTTCCCTACCTTAATCTTCTCAATCTTTACGGTTTTGCAATATTCCTCAGACCTTGAAGCAAATATGTCACTAAAAAATTTCTCCTGAGAGCTATAACTGTTCAGAATCTTTTTCCTGTCCAGATTAAATCATGAAAATACAACCTGTACATCAATAGCATGAATTTCAGCAACGGTAGAGTGGTGCAAAGATTGTGGTGGCTACCCTTCTTTTAACTTATTAAGGACAAAAATTGTGCTGCTATACTTTTATCATTTTGTTCTTTTGTTGCTACTAATGTTATGGTGCTAAGCAGCTCTTCTGGTACAGACCTACGACAAGAGGTAGCTGATCAAACAATCTCTTAATACTTATTCTGTCAGTGACCATTACTTAGGAGATAAGCTGTTCTAAAATTTAGGATTTGCAACTCATGGTCTTCATTTTAAAGACAGTAACATGAGATTTGACAAAGGCAATGCATTCTCAGAGCTGCGAGGGTATCAGACAAACTGCCTTGTAGCATGTATTCTGAGTCCAAATTCTACCTCTTATCATTCGTCTTTTAGAAGTGGGAAACAGGGTCTTCAGGATATAATTGATAGGGATAGGTCTCCAGTGTCAGATGGAGCAACACATCGATTTGAGCAATATCTTGGTTGCATCAATTTGAATATTAGTGTACCCTGAACTGGAGTGGAATAAATGCCAGGATACAGAGGAATGCGATTTGACTGCTTACTGTAAATGTTCTTAATACTGATTTTATGCAAAGCATCACCATCAGAACAAAAATGTAATAGATAATACATATCAATTCAACTTAATTGTTGGCACTCCGTCGCTTACGACGTCGAGGGTTCCAGTTGATCCGATCAACAGAACAGCCTGCTCATGAAATTTGAGCACTCCACAGACACATGTACCCTTAACGTAGTTCTTGGAGGATATTCAGCGTGACACAGTGTGACAAGGCTGGCCCTTTGAATTACAGGCACAACAGAAACAGGAAGTAAGAGTGAGAGAAAGTTGTGGTGAAAGAGTACAGCAGGGTTCGCCACCATCCCCTGCCGGAGCCTCGTGGAGCTTTAGGTGTTTTCGCTCAATAAACACTCACAACGCCCAGTCTGGGAATCGAAATCGCGCGAAACCGCGATCCTACGACCGCGAGTCCGCTGCCCTAATCACTGGGCCATTGCACCTCCACTATTCAACTTAAAGACACTGATTAAAGTATGAACTAGAAATAATTTGGGCAACTGAAAAATTTAACAGCAAATGTAGTTAAGTATAACGAGCAAAATGATTAAAATGGTCATTAAGGATATAAAAACTGGGAAAAAATAGTGATATTTGCTGGGGTGCTAATAATATCTGGAGGGGTAGGACACATTAATTATTCAAATAGTCAATCAGGCTGTACAGGGAAGTAATGAATGGCTTAGCAGTCTCATCATTATCAACTTCCACAACGCCACAGGAAGTTCTCTAAAAAGAAACAGCTACAGATGCATTAAAATGGAGGATCAAGTTATGAAAAAAGTAGATGAACCTAATTGGGAAGAACATTTGTTTAGGTGAGACACAGTTTAGGTTTGTACTAAGATGTGGTACCACCGTTACCTTCTATTTAGAGACAACTACAAGATAAGGTGCTAACCAAAAGCATGAAACCATACCTAGCATTCACTGACCCAGAGAAGGTTTTTGATAGGGTTCCACAATCTATTGAGTAATAGTTACTAAAGAAAATTAGTGGAAAAGGAATGGTTTGTGAGATCTGTGCAAGTCATGTACAGAGATACTGTTAGCAAGGTGAAGTAAGCAACAAGTTCATGAGGAATTGTGTGCAAGTAGGTGTTTATCATGGCTCAGTTTTTCAACCTGCTTCTGTTTATTGTAATTTTCCAGGCCATAACAAAGGAGTACAAGACTGTTTCTTCATGGAAATGTTTGTACATTGACAGCCACAAAACTTGAGTTAAAAACGATTCAACAGATTCTATCAGGTGGTGTTATTAAGTTAGTCATGGCCTGGACCAATTTTGACTGAAATATATCTAAGTTTATATATATATATATATATATATATGGGAGAATTTACGAAAAAAACAACAGACGAAGACAGGTGGTGTAAACAACAAATGGATGTATATTATATATATATATATATATATATATTTACATATGTGTGTGCGTGTTAAGAGAAAGAGATAGATAGAGAGAAGTGAGAGGGGAGAGAGAGAGAGAGCCTGTTGAGGCAATTCTACTTTGTTGGCATCTTTATACAAACTCTAATCTGAGAGTTGGGATATATATATTTACGTGTGTGTGTGTGTGTGTGTGTGTGTGTGTGTGTGTGTGTGTGTGTGTGTGTATTTGTGTCTGTGACAGTAAGCATACAAATAGAACAATGTGGTACAAAACTGAAATGTTACTAGGAAAATGTAAGATAACAAAAGTTGGTTAGGTGACCCAACTGTTATTTAGTAAACTGGAACGCAATTTAGTTAAGAGCTATACGTTACTAAAAGAAAAAGAAAGAAAGAAAAAAGAAAACAAGCAACAATAATGATAAATAATAACAACAGTAACAATAATAAAATAATATCAAAATCTCTCAAGGTTTGAATTGAATGTCATTGAAATAGATTGGGTGTGGCTGAATGGTTAAGAGGTTTGCTTCTCAACCTAATAGTTTCAGGTTCAGTCTCACTGCGTGGTACCCTGGGTGAGTATCTTCTACCATAACTTCAGGCTGACCAAAACTTTTTTACGTATATGTGGCAGACAAAAATTGAAAGAAACATATGCACATGCACATGTATGCATGCATGTATGTGTGAGTGTGTGTATGCTTGCGCTTCCTCGTCTCGGCATCACATGATTGTTGTTAATGAATGTTATTCATTTCCAATATTCTGCAAAATTATGTCTAGCCATCAGGAAATATTACATTGGTTGGTGACAGGCAGGATGTCCTGCATGTTGCTAAACCATACTTGATTTCGCTTCACAACCAGGTTTAATTTATTGCATGTCACCACTCGTAGGTGTTCTTTACTATCACTTTAAGTTAAGCAGCACCATGGGAGCTTGAAATTTGGTTGGCAGAAATTGTGTGAAAGCCCATCTTGCATACAGACACACATTCTTTCTTTTCTTTTATTCTTTTACTTGTTTCAGTCAATTGACTGTAGCCATGCTGGAGCACTGTCTTTAGTCGAGTAAATCGACCCCAGGACTTATTCTTTGTAAGCCTAGCGGTCTCTTTTGCCAAACTGCTAAGTTACAGACATGTAAACACACCAGCATTGGTTGTCAAGCAAAGCTGGGGGGACAAACACAGACACACAAACATATACACACACATACATATATATATACATATATACGACGGGCTTCTTTCAGTTTCCATCTACCAAATCACTTTGTAAAACTATCCACCACAACAAGGTAATATGAACCCTTAAGTGGACCTGCATAATCAACATGCAGTTTGGACCATGGAATATTTGTTTTTGGTTACGGTTGCATTTAGTGGTAGGTGCTTTTGCAGCTAGGACACACCCTCTGCATGCCTTCACTAATTCTTCAATGTCATGGTCCATTGTTGGCCAATATACATAACTTCTCATTAATGACTTCATTCTTGAAATCTCTGGGTGACCAATGTGAAATTCCTTTAGTAATCACTTTTGTAGTGTGGCTGGAACTAAGACTCTTTGTGTATTCATCAACACATTGCCACACATTGAGAATGGATTTGAATTTGTGTTGCGCATATTTTTATCTGTTTTAGCCTTCAGCATTTCTCTCATTTTTTAAATAAATTTACTGTTTTCCAATTTTAATTTTATGTTTTGTAATGTGACTGGCAGTTCACGTATAACATTACTCAAAACATTTTTAATTTCATTTTCCGCTTGCAAAGTAGCAATCATAGTATCTTCAAATGGTTCAGCATTCTCTGAAATCAGTCTTGATAAACAATCAGCATGTCCTAATTCCCTAGATGGTGTATACTCCATCTTAAAAT
>NC_142940.1:16973077-16985577 GCF_046866305.1 Octopus bimaculoides | reverse complement strand
CCTCAATAAATTCTGTTCATTACAAGCATGGGGAACTGGACATTAAACAATGATGATGATAAAGTAGGGTGAAATTTAAAGGAGATTTGTTTGCTATTTCTTGCAGGTTGAGAAAATGAATTAGAGGTTTTGAGAATCAGTTTAGAGTCTCATGGGATATAAATGTTACATCAGCATATGAAATAAAAAGCAGTGTTTCCAAAATGTGTAGTAATCAACCTGAAATATGCAGTGATCATCTCCATCTTGTGCAGTAATGACACTAAAAAAAATGTAAAATCTAATTTATTTCACCCTTTTTTCTTCATACAAACAACACACACAAACTTATTTATTTCACATTTGTATGTAAATGTGAAATGACTAATTCCTGTTAAAACAAAAGGACCAAAAGATGTCTTTGGCACTACTGCTCTGTATATTGCCATTGGCTGCTTAATTATCTTGTCAGAATAGAATGATGACATCATGACTGAATTGACGCTGACAAAAGACAGATGTAACATGTCACATGAGTATCTTGGAATGGAAAGAATGTTTAAGATTAGGTCATGATATTTAATCTGCATGAGCTTTGCTGTAGGTAAGATTTCATGTCTGATATCATATCCAATAATTCCTATTATTCACATTGCACAAACACTTTGAATGCGAATGCTCCAGTTTCTGACACTATGTTGTATTTTCAACTTTTAGAACTGAGCAAATGGCATAGAAGAAGAATTAATTCAGTAGATGAAATTAACTATAACTTAGTCCTTTAGCATTTAAACAGGCTATATCCAACCCAAATATTCTACCTGTTTCATATTCAGACTGGCCAGATCCAGCCTCTCACACATAACCTACACTGTTGTTCTCAAAAATAAACAATAACATCATCAAAATCTCAAATGCATGATTAATTCAAAACAATGTGAATAAATAGATTCGACAAATTAATCCAACACCCTGAAGCGCTTTAATGGAATAAATAAACCCAAGTACTTATTTTTTAAAGCCTGATACTTATTCCATTGGTCTCTTTTGCTGAACCACCAAGTTACAGGGATGTAAACAAACTAACACCAGTTGTCAAACAGTGGTGGTGGGGACAAATACAGACACAAAGAAACATGCACACATATATATATATGGCAGGCTTCCACATAGTTTCTATTGAACAAATTCATTTACAAGGCATTGATCAACTTGGTACTATAGTACCAGGGTGCTGTGCATTGGGACTGAACCCGAAGCCATATAATTGCAAAGCAAGCTTCTTAACAACACAGCCATGTCTGTGACATAATGCAAGATGGGCCAAAAGTCATGCACCAAAATATTTGCCATTTTATTTATATGACATTATTATTCATTTTGTTCATCATGTACAAGTACATATGTATTCATCATCATTATATTTATCTTAGGATATATATATATATGTAGTGTATGCAATATAGAGTTTTAATCTTGGTGTGTGACTTTTGGCCAACATTGTATATTTTCATTATAACACACAGTAAAAACATGCATGCTTAGAATAAGCACTGTGGAAGAAGCAAAGGTCATAACATAGGATGCACAAACTGTACAGTAATAAATTGTATTTATTTTATACTCTGTGTCTTCACATCCTTGGCTAAGTATCACTTTGTGTGTGTGCGTGTGTATGTGTGTGTGATTATTTACAAAACTGTGCTGCATGTTTCATGTGTCTTTTACTATTAATAGTTGCATTATGTTACAATTCAATAAATATATTCTTTTCATGACTTAGTCAGACAAAAGAAGAGGAAGGAGAGAGAATAGTACTTGTAACCTTTGCAGGTCATATTCCCAGACTTGTCAGACTTGTGTCACATTGCATGGCATTCCTTTTAGCTTTTAGAAATTGTGGTCTTGCTAGATAACAGGTGTTTTACTGGTAGTTTGGAAATTTTAGGTTTTATATTCAAAGTGACACACACACACACAAACACACACTATGCTCGTATTTATTCCATTCTTTTTCTTTAACCCTTTAGCATTTAAACTGGCCCAAATTTTCTACTTGCTCTATGTTCAAACTGATCAGATCCTCTCCTACCTACACCAAAATGTCATTTTAAACATAAACAGCCACATCATCGAAATCTCAAAGTTACAATATAATGCAGGATAAATTCTGTGTGGTAAGTAGCTTGCTTACCAACCACATGGTTCCAGGTTCAGTCCCACTGCGTGGCATCTTGGGCAAGTGTCTTCTACTACAGCCTCGGGCCGACCAAAGCCTTGTGAGTGGATTTGGTAGACGGAAACTGAAAGAAGCCCGTCGTATATATGTATATATATATATATATATGTATGTGTGTATGTGTTTGCGTAACTGATGCTGGTGTGTTTACGTCCCCGTAACTTAGCGGTTCGGCAAAAGAGACCGATAGAATAAGTACTAGGCTTGCAAAGAATAAGTCCTGGGGTCGAGTTGCTCGACTAAAGGCGGTGCTCCAGCATGGCCACAGTCAAAAGACTGAAACAAGTAAAAGAGTAAAAGAGTAAAATGAATAAATAAGCACAGCATTTGACTGAATAAGCTGAACTCTAAAAGATTAACGAGTTTAAATCAGTGGAGTCTGATGCTGTGTGTATTGAACAGTGCCTTTGTAAACCCGTTAGCTTCACATCTTCAGACGTAAACAGGAGCATTGGTCTCTGACTACTACACAACTCTCATGGTTTCCAGAAGTCAATAGTGCACTGATGGCCTCACCTTAGTAACCTCACTTTGACTTGTGGGCAGAACTAGGTGGAGGGTATCAGTAATCTCAGAAGAATTGCTGTACAAGGGACATCAGCCTTTAAGTGCATGAAAACTGAGATGGCAGATGAAGCACAAAAACCTGATATGGTCACTGACTCCGAAGGCTGAGAGCAAGATGTGTGGTGCATCTAGAGCACTCTTTTGAAGAAATACAGACTTGTGATCAGCTTCTGTGTGGAAGGAATTGAGGCCCTACCATGTACATAATTGCAACCATAGTAAATCATGGATCTTAGATGAAGAACCTTGACATTTGACCTACTGAGAGCAGCTGATGCCTACTTACTGAGTTTAAGTCATTAGACTGTGGTTATGCTGTCACACATTTTAGTTCCAATTGAATGGAAAAAAGGTAAAGTGGATCTAGGCAGGATTTGAACTCAGAATTCAAAGATGTCCAATACTCTACTGTTCTGCCACACACACACACATTAGTTATATATGTATGTATATAAAAGTTGAATTTAAAAAAAAAATTTAAGACCAAAGTTCCATGCCCTTGTGGTCTTTCAGTTATCTGAAAGATATCAGTGGCATGAATCACACATTGCAAAATGAAAATTCAGTTCAAATAAGCAATATACTCTGAACTATGTATTGAGTACATTTCATTTACAAGTTTTAACATTTGAATACATATGTAGAAACACATTTATGTGCACACACTCTTTTTTTATCAGCATCTGATCAACAAAACTGAGCTTAGATTTTTGCAAACCTGATGCATTTATAATTAATTATCCACACATGTGACTCAGATCTGGTACAGAGTATATTAAAATTGCATAATTATACTGAATAGATAAGTATACTTTATTATGAACTTACCAATTAATTCACTGCTTGAAAACATATTTATGCTTAAAACACATTTAAGAGTAAAACTTGAGATTTATGCCCCAGATTTTCACATAAAAGAAAGAAAATGAATTGGCTTTGAGTTTGTTAGGGAATTTTTCTTAGGATTTCCAGTCTATTTACAGAACTAATTCCTTATCTTGTTAGTTTAATTCCTAAACAATTAATTACACCCACTGATTACCAGTTTCACACCAGCAGATGTTTCATACAGTTTGTTTAATAAAGGTTTGGCATTATAAAACATACGCGGGGGCTGTGGGAATCTTGAGAAAAGCCAGGAAGTTCAAAACTGGTCAATTTACATCTAGTCACAGAACTTCCCAAAAATTCAGCATTACAAATCCAACTCTTTTCAAATTCTTTTCTAAGTTTGAATATATTTTATGCATATAAATAAACTTTCATATACTAAATTAATTGGTTACCTTCCCATTTCCCTAGTCATTATCATCATTGTCATCATCATCATCATCATCATCATAATTACATCTGGGTTTTTTTTTTTTTCATGCTGGCATGGGTTAGACACGTCTCTGGAATGTTTTTAATGGCTGTATGTCCTTCCTCTTATTAACCATTATTCAGCCTGGATTATAATTATTTTTGGCTAATAACTTCCTAATTTAAATTTACGTGAATAATTAATCTATCTCCAGCTAATACTTCACTTCTTAATTTAAAATACACACACACACATAGTGATTGACTTAGGATGAAAAAGTTTAATATTCTAGAAACAGGCATGGCTGTATGATTAAGAAGTTCATTTGCAATTATGTGATTGTCAGGTTCATCAAGGTGCCACAATGCAGCACCTCAGGCAAGTATATTCTACAATAGCCCCCAAGCAAATCAATGCCTTGTCAGTAGAATTCATAAATGGAAACTGTGTAGAAGCCCCTCCCCATCTATCTATCTATCTATATATATATATATATATATATATATATATATATATAAATAAAATGTGTGTGTGTGTATGCATGTATGTATGAAGTTGCATGACCTAGTGGTTAGGCTGTTACACTCACAATCGCTAGATCGTGGGTTCGATTCTCTGAGTGGCGCATTGTATTCTTGAGCAAAACACTTCATTTCACACAGCTCCAGTCCTCCTTCGATTGGGGGGATTGTTGGGCTGCTCGCCTAGCCATTACTTGTTAGAATATGGCTAGTGCCACTTTTACTCCAAAAGGAAGTCGCTTGAATTTATACAATCCGTGGTGTGTTGATTGTTAAAAGGGGATCGCAATCTTCCTCTACCTGTATCTGTAGACAGGCCTCTGAGAGGTCTAACTTTGAGAAAATTTTTCCTCCATTTAGTTTTGAGAACACTTCTCCTGGGCTTGGTAATGGATAGTTGTGTTCAAGTAAACAGTCATTTGATTTACTTACAAAGCTCGCACACACTCTTAGTTTATTATTTCTTTTCTTTACATAAACTGTTGGAGCTTCTCAGTCTGAAGGGTTGACTTTTTCAATTATAGCTAGACTTTCTAGTCTTTCTATCTCTGTAATGACCTGCAATAACACTGCAAATGTAATAACACTGCAAATGGCACATTCCATTTGGGCCTAAAAACAGGTGTTGCCTTTTCTTTTACCGCACTCCTCATTTTTGTTTTACTGCAACAGCTTAATCCTTCCAAAAAACCATTTGGAAACAATTTTTGATTTTTTGTCTCTGTTGTTTGACTTCATTTGAACTTTTAACTGTGTTGACTACATTTTCACAGAGGACACTAATGGGGGTATCCCACATTTTAAATAACTCCACACATTCTGTGCCAAATAGGTTTAGAGATTTATTCAACATGTAAATGAATATCCTTTTTGTTTCACCTCAAAAAGGCAAATACATTCACTGATGAAATTTAATTTCTTTCCTGTAACACCATATACTACTTTGATTTAAATAATTTCAGCTTACTGATTTGTCGCCATCTTTCTTCAATTATGATAGAGATGTCACTACCCATGTCTAATTGCATTTTGACACTAGCAGTTTTGATTCTCACCCTGATGAATTTTCTGTTCCTTGTACAAATTCTCTGATGACAAATTGGTTTGGTCCAATTTTTCGTCATCTTAGTTCTGTAGTGTGATTTAATGCGTCCTGTGTTCTCACTATGAAAACACTTTGCTTTTTTGAACAGGCACTCTTTTCTCAGGTGCCTACTACCACATGCCATACATGGGTTTATTTCCTGAAGTATATAGAGTTTTTTGTGAAATATTTTATCTGCCTTCTGACTCTTCCACACTGGTTTTATCTGTAAACCATCTCTGCATTGGATTTCTTCTGTGTTGAGCCTTACTTTTAATATTGTATCACACTCTTCTGACAGTTTCTGGGGAGTTACATCCTGGTTCATTTCCAGGATATAACTCTCATCATCATTTTTCTCAGTGTTCAAACACTTCCAACGAGTGTTGAACAATGATGTTTTTCCACTAAACTTCCTGCATAAAATGTCTATTTTGTCCATGCAATTTATATCAGAAATTTTTTTAGGCAATATAAAGTTACAGTATTTCTCATGCTCTATCGTCGCCAGTTTCCTCAGAATTAGATGCATTTTCATTTTGTTTATCCAGTCTTGACGTTCTTTTTTGAAAATTTGTTTCGATCTTCATTTTCAATACAACAATATAATGAGCTTCTTTCAGTTCAATCTACCTAAATCCACTCACAAGACTTTGGTTGGCCTAGGGCTATAATGAAAAGTATTTACTAAAGGTAGTGAGACTGTAGTGAGACTGATCCTACAACCACATGGTTGGGAAGCAAGCTTCTTACCACACGACCACACCTGCACCTATCTATTAGCAAAGTTGTGTGCAAAGATGTGTGGGGAAAACCATATCAACATACTATATATATTCAGTTCAGTTAAGTAAGAGTCCTTTGAGTGAAGGTGGAGACAGAAATTGTCCAAATGAATGCATACAATTCTTGAGAAGACACCAGTACTTGATAAGGAAACTTGCACTGCTTCAGTAACAAATCTTTTCAACATTGTTCAACCCACATTCAAATAAACACATGCATAAATTTTAAAAAAATAAATAAATAAACTTCCATTTGGTGTAGCATGTATAGAATAAATCACATCATTCAGTAGTTGGATTCATAATCTTTTTTCTCATTGGTTAAGATAACAAAAGATTCCTTAAAGTACATCAATTTTAAGAAATGGAACAGTGTTTATCATGACACTTGTCAGGCTCTGACACAAAAGACATGTTAGTGATACACACACACACACACACTTATATATATATATATATATATATATATATACACACACATAAACAAGGGAGGTGCTAAAAAGTTCCTGGCTTTGGGTAAAAGAAAATACAGGAGGATCAGTTAACTATAGTTTTATTCAACATATATTCCCCTCTCAGATTCTACACACTTATTGCAGTGGTCCTTCAGTTTCTCTAAACCCTGTAAAAGAACTCGGAACGTTGGGCCTCCAACCAGGTCTTTTGCAATACCCTACCCTTAAGCTAGGAACATATACACACCCCTTTGTGTGTGTGTATATATATATATTATCCTCTAATTCCTTATGTACTTTGTACTTCTATATGTAAACCATGTTGGCAAAATAACATAGTCTGCCATGGACACCTGTGCTTTGGTTCTTTCTTTTTCTTTTCTTCCTTTTTGTCACTTTTGCTATGAATTAAATTAATGAATTCAACGGGATACACCGTCTGCAAGTAGTTGGGTTCAGCATATTATCCTCCATTTTCTAATTGTTACACAAATTTTGGGTAAAACCTCCACTTTTACCCGCTCCCATTGATTGCACCTAGTATAGCACTAGTGTAGCAATAATTGGGTACCCTCCCAGCAGTATACTGGATAGATACTATCCCTTAGTGGGTTGAACCCCCAACCCCTAACTCTCTCACGTTATATATATATATATATATATATTAAAACAAAAATTTAAATTCTGATCATAGAGTTATCGAAAGTTTTATATCCATGAAAGCCACGACCTTATGGGCAGATTGTCAGACTCTGTGCAAAGACAAACAAAATTAAACTTTCTACCAGAATTTAACTTTTGATTTTAATAATTACTGCTTTATTCTTCAGAGTGTGCTTCCTTTCTGATACATGTTTTATTGACTATATATATACATATATATATATATATATATATTTCGTATGTGTATTTCGTGTGCAAGATTCTTGATGTGGATATGTGTGTTGAAAGAAATACAGTTAAACCTTGGGAGAGGCATTATGCCGGTAATAAACATTCAAAATAAATGGAAGTGGAGAGACAAGTTACTGAAGAGATTGCAAGAGTGCAATGAAATAATTTAACAAAAAACTATATAAATTAATAAAGGACTGAACCAGTGCGTGTGTTTATTACCGGCATAATGCCTCTCCCAAGGTTTAATTATATATATATATATATATATATATATTACAGAAAACTTTAGAATTTAAAAACAATAAATTTGATTTATAAAATTGAGCCAAGGGCCAAACCTGGTCTGTGAGTCATATGTCAGGCATGCCTTGCTCAATATTAATAGTTAGAACCCTGAACTTTTCTTGTTAGTGGTATAGAAGATTCTTTTCTGAATATATTCCAGCTTCAAGGAATATTTCTCCAATTCAACCCCAAATACTCTCTGGGGTTTAGGATTTTAGGATTTATCTGATATTTCAATTGATTACTCACAATAGGCCATGGATCTTTACAAAAATTTGTGCATACACAATTTGGTTTATTGCATACATATACATATGTATAAAAAAATATATTCCTATATAAATAATTATGAGTACATACATGCATACACACACATAGATATAGATATATACACACAGATACACACACACACACATGCGCACAGACATAAATATATATATATATATATATATATACAAATACACAAAGAATGTCATTGATTTTCTATTCTTAATTCTATAGAATAGATCAGAAAAAAATCCAAAAATATATAAGGTTGCCTTGACAACAACGAAAATAAAAATGTATTCAACAGAAAATTATTTGCTGCGAATGTTGGAAAAAAAAAAAATAAATAAAACACACACAACAAAAGAAAAAACAAAAAGAAAAATCAAATTATATTTAACTGTGAAATTGGTTGTTGTTGTTGTTGTTACTGTTATTATATTGACTATGCGAAGCTACTAATATTATCATCATAGTATTACAATCACCTTGATCAATTGTCTTTTGTGTTGTTTTATTTTCGATTACGATTATTATTATCATCATCATCATCATAATTATTATTATTATTATTATCATTATTATTAGTCTTACAACTACTACTTGTATACATATACATACATTCGAATGTAAGTATGTATGTATATATGTATGTATGTATAAAAACAATATAACTGCGACAATCCAATCATGATTAGATCTGTTTCAGACCACTGATTTGTATTGTTGGTTCTATTTTTATTTTTTAATCTGACTCCTAGCAATGTTGATTAATATCTATATCTTCTTCATCAAGATATCTCTTACTCTCTAACACACACGGATGCACATATATATATATATATATTACTTCGTGTGTGTGTATACACATACAAATATATGTATACATTTCTAGACACACACATGCGTGTATGTATGTATGTACACATACACACAAAACTTATTTGTAAAATATATCAAGCTGCAGTTTTGATTTTTAAAGTAAATTAAAACTACAAATTTACTCCATAATTTGTAGCTGTTAAGATGAAGGAGTTGGACTGGTATAAACAGTAAAGTGATGGATTAGATATCTTCTGCTATTTGTTTTGATGTCTAGTGTATTTGTGGGCAAATAAACTGTGCTGCTTTCACCTAATCATCATAATTAGGCAACTCCAAAAAGAATCAGACTCAATTGTATAAACGTAGGTATGAGTATCATCATCATCATCATCATCATCATCATCATCATCATCGTTTAACGTCCGTTTTCCATGCTGGCATGGGTTAGATGGTTTGACTGAAGACTGGCAAGCTAGTAGGATGCACCAGGCTCCAATCTGATCTGGCAAGGTTTCTATAGCTGGATGCTCTTCAATTGTATAAATGTAGGTATGTGTGTATCATCATCATCATTGTTTAACATCCATTTTCCATGCTGGCATGGGTTGGACAGTTTGACTGAGGACTGGCAAGCTAGTAGGATGCACCAGGCTCCAATCTGATCTGGCAAGGTTTCTATAGCTGGATGCTCTTCAATTGTATAAATGTAGGTATGTGTGTATCATCATCATCATTGTTTAACATCCATTTTCCATGCTAGCATGGGTTGGACAGTTTGACTGAGGACTGGCAAGCTAGTAGGATGCACCAGGCTCCAATCTGATCTGGCAAGGTTTCTACAGCTGGATGCCTTTCCAAATGCCAACCACTCCAAGAATGTAGTAGATGCTTTTTACATGCCACTAGCATGGGGGCCAGTCAGGCGGCACTGGCATTGACCACGTTCGGATGGTGCTTTTTATGTGCCACTGGCACAGGAGCCAGTCGAGGGACACTGGCATCAATCATGTTCGGATGGTGTATATATGTATATTTATATATATTTCATTCTTATTTAACATCCATATTCTATGCTGGCAAGGGCTGGACTAATTCACAGGATCTAATGGGCTCAAAGACTGCACAGTGCTCCAGTGTCTGCCTTGGCATGGTTTCTGTGGCTGGATACCCTTCCTAACATCAACGAATTTACGGCATGTACTGGGTGCCTTCTTTTGTGTCACCAGCACTAGTGAGGTCACTATGCAGCTTGTGAGACTGCAAATACTTGAGGGAGCAGCTTTACCCTAGAAAATGAGGGTGAACACATGGGGAAAATGGTCAGAACAGAACTGGTTTCTCAGGGTAGATGGGCTGCATGATTACTCGGTTTTAGATGAGAAGGTGGAAGTGATTGGATGGAGCTGGAAAAAGATCAAAATAGTGATGATGAGGCATCAGGGTGGAGCCTCATGATAATAAAATGAGTAGAAGTGTATGGGACAGAGGGACCAGAAGTGTGGGTAGGTGGGTAGGGGTTTCGAGGGAGTATGAGGGATGGAGAGATGGAGGGAGAGAGAAAGAGATATCACTAAAGCCATCAACTCAATGAGAAACTTTGTTGCCTGTATTGCTAGAAATAGCAGCAAAATTTCCCACAAATCATACTCTGTTGTCTTAAAGAAGGAAACACTAAACTGAACAAAGTAGAAAATGTAGTCTGTAATGTACATCAAAATGGGATGGTCATGTTTGGAATGCCTTTGATCAAAATCATAAATCTGTTTAATTAGAGCTAGCCTGTAACTAAACAACAGCAATAATTGAAGACATTATCTTCATACAATCTTCATACATTATCTTTATACATCTTTGAACAAATATATTTAGTGGAACTTAATCCTTTCAAGCTATATACACGTAGCAGAGGTTAAATCCAGAACTGCAAGCTAAAGAGACATGCAAACAGCTTGCTTGTGCAAGTGCTGCCAACTGAAAGCTCCACAAACCTGACACCAATAGGCTTCAGAGATCATCATGAGAGAATGCACACCATTTTGAAGCTTTCCACGTGACACTTTGCAGCACATCAATACCCACCCCTCACTGATCTGAAGCCCTGCTTACTAAATCAATTGACTAGTATTTAACCTTAGATGGCCCTGCTCAGTATGTAGAAAAGGAGTAGGTAGTAACTCTATAAGATGTACCCGGTGCAAGCTATGGACACATAAGAGGTGCAGCAACATCAAAGGCAGGTTAACTAGCAAGTTAGTTTTTGTTTGTGGCAGATGTTCAGGTGCAATAAAGACTGTAAACAAACAGGAAACAACTTCTATCTCATTCCAGGGTGAAAAACTAGAGGTAGTCGATAGCTTCCGCTATCTGGGCGACCAAGTTAGTAGTGGGGGTGGGTGCGCTGAAAGTGTAGCTGCTAGAATAAGAATAGCCTGGGCAAAGTTTAGAGAGCTCTTACCCCTGCTGGCGACAAAGGGACTCTCACTCAGAGTAAAAGGCAGACTGTATGACGCATGCGTACGAACAGCCATGCTACATGGCAGTGGAACATGGGCTGTAACTGCTGACGAATACGTAAGCTCGCAAGGAATGAAGCCAGTATGCTCCGTTGGATGTGTAATGTCAATGTGAATACCCGTCAGAGTGTAAGTATCTTGAGAGAAAAGCTGAACATTAGAAGCATCAGTTGTGGTGTGCAAGAGAGACGATTGCGCTGGTATGGACATGTGGTGAGAATGGATGAGGATAGCTGCGTGAAAAAGTGCCACACCCTAACAGTTGAGGGAACCCGTGGAAGAGGTAGGCCCAGGAAGACCTGGGCTGAGGTGGTGAGGTAAGACCTTCGTACATTGGGCCTCACCGAGGCGATGACTACTGACCGAGACCTTTGGAAATGTGCTGTGCGTGAGAAGACCCGGCAAGCCAAGTAAGATCGTTGCCAGTGCCCCTGGACTGGTTCTTGTGTGGGTGGCACATGAGATGCACCATTTTGAGCGTGGCCGTTGCCAGTACCGCCTGACTGGCCCCCGTAGGATTTTCGAGCGAGATCGTTGCCAGTGCCCCTGGACTGGCTTGTGCGGGTGGCACATAAAAGACACCATTTCGAGCGTGGCAGTTTTCATGCGGGTGACACGTAAAAGCACCCACTACACTCTCTGAGTGGTTGGTGTTAGGAAGGGCATCCAGCTGTAGAAACTCTGCCAAATTAGATTGGAGCCTGGTGTTGCCATCCGGTTTCACCAGTCCTCAGTCAAATCGTCCAACCCATGCTAGCATGGAAAGCGGACGTTAAACGA